>NC_042997.1:12908016-12935516 GCF_006345805.1 Octopus sinensis | reverse complement strand
ATTGTTGCTGTATATATATATATATATATATATACATATATATATATATGCCACTATACACAACACCAGCACAGCATAGTTATCAAACTATTTATCTGAACCCACTGCAGCGCCTGGGTACCGTATGAAATCTACCGAAACTTCATAACAACCCACGACGCAGGCACTAATGAATATTTTTAAGCGCATACGTAATTTACATAGTGGTGTAGCGTTGAGCAATTTTATGACCCTCCATACCAAAGCTATCACAAATCATTCAAAAACGTGTATTGTAATTTGCTGTCATCATTGCATTACGTATGTTTTAATAAATATATGTTTAAAATCTTTTCAACAATGCAAGATCAGAACAATAATTGTAAATATAGAGAAAACGTATTCTGTATAGTATGTAAGGCAGATGTATGCTAGTGAAAAATAGGGCAAAATTTGTTAGGTGTATCATTAAAGGTAAAGAAAGAGAATAACATATTGAATATTATAGTTGTATTGATATATAACAGTCGGGAAAGAATTCCCTTTTAAATTAGAAGAAATAAAATATTTACAATTTTCGGAATAATGTGCTGTTAATGGTATGCATCAAAACTATGAATCACGTCCGAAATAATATAGCATCATAAAACAAATTACTTAACGCAATACATTATCTTTTCATTTATTGACAACACCTTGCATATTTTGCATAAATCCTCACTAACATTATCCAAATGATTTTTTAAACATTTATATTACTTGCTAGGGTCATGTTACCAATAACTTCCAAATTGCAAGCCACCCAGAATGCATTCAGGACTCATTTTTTATCTCTAGCTGAAGAGATTGTAGTAGAGAAGTACAATCTAAAAATTACTTTCGACATATTTCCACAGATGACATAGCTGAAGAAGTGGTAACAAATCGCAAAATAGATAGATAGATAGATAGATAGATAGATAGATAGATAGATAGATAGATAGATAGATAGATAGGCACAAACATAAGCATTGAAGAAAATTTACAGTGGTGTCCGTCAGCATCTCACTGTCATTTCAAAAATTGAGAAAAAGATTAGAAAAATATTGCTGTACTGATTGGAATTTCCGGTGTTTCGGAAGGTTTCTGTCATCAGATTCAGACAGGTAGGAGGGGAAGGAAAAACAGAATAGTTTTACATCTTCTAGGTTTGAGAAGATAACGTCATCTGACAAGAAATGTGAAACACCGTGAGAGTGCATGCATAGGCAAAACTGGTAGAGGAAAGAACCTAGATGAGAGAGGGTAGGTAAAGTGAAGTAAAAAGGGAAAGAGACGATGGTGGAGATGAGGTAGCGAGAAAAGTTATACTGAGAGAGATGTTAAAGGGTGAAGCTGCGATTACTCAAGGAAAACAAAACGTTTATATCGACCCATCGGTGGAATATCTATATTAAATATGAGACGTTCTTTTATCCCTTTCTTGAATGCACATAAATTGGAAATAGTATGAGTGAAGACGCATTTTTCATGCATACTTAACAGAATATGATAAAGTTGAACTATAAAACTGAACGATGCAGCATTTCAATACTTCTAAATTTTACACTGGATGTATTTGTATGACCCTGTAGTAGGCTCACCATGCATTACAGCATGGTGCAATAGCAAAATATTATACCAAACACCACAAAACAAAATTAAAATAGAAAATAGTTGAGGAATAAACATTGTCTATAAAATTCGCCACAAAATGGAAGATAAAGTATGGGACACATTCTCATATCACAGTACAAGGCGAAAACCAACATGCAAATAACCCCACCCTAAAAGAACTCTTAGATTTACAAGTGGCTACTGAGTTAGAAACCTCACGAAAAGACAACTAAAGAGAAAATGCGAAAATCTAAAATAAAGTGAGAAATTGATCACAGTCGTATTTAATGAAATATATGAAAGTATATACACATGCATGCATACCTACATGCATTATATCCACATTAAATAACATATACTTACGCATATGCATACATAGACATATATATACATATATACATACATATATAAATATATATACACACACATATATCTATATATACATACTAACACACATATATATAGTCAAACGGACAGATATATATATATATATATATATATATATATATATATATATTAGATAGATAGATATATAGATAGCTACTTAGGAGGTAGGTAAGTGGATAGATAGGTAGGTAGATATGGAGAGAATATATGTACTGAGAAAGAGGGTAGTGTGTGTATGGAGAGAGGGAGAGAGAAAAAGAGAGAGTGCAATATGAGAGAGTAAAATATGCATTTTACTTCATCAATTACTACATCTTAAATTTGTCCTCTGCTCCATAATTATTTTATAAGTAATAAATTAAAATCTATTATTGTTGATGTCCATTCTTAACTGTATTACTTCAAATAGAATTTTTAGGTTTATATATCGAATCCACTTTGAAGTTGCTCCTGTTGTTGATGTCACTTTTGTTCATATTGTTGTTGCTGTTACTACTATTGTTGTTACATTTGTTTGCATGGCGTGCTACTACCATCTAGTTTTATTAAAATACTTGTTTTTGACAATACATTGTTTGGTTATTATTTACATTATTTACATCTGACGGATATTCGTCCCCATCTTGTTTGTTGTTAACACAACGTTTCGGCAGATATACCCTCCAGCCGTCATCAGGTGTCTTGGGAATTTCGAACCTAGGTTCTCATTCCTAAGGTATTTTTCAATGTTGTTATTATTATTATTATTATTATTATTATTATTATTATTATTATTATTATTATTATTATTATTATTCAGTAGTTTTATTTTTATAGCGTGCTTTCACTTCACTACCGAGCGCAGCTCTGTGTGCCTTGGGTATGTGCTGTGATTTGTTGTGATGCTCTGATGGTTATTGTATGGAAAGTGTTCTGCGTAGGATGTGTGCAGTGCCTAGTAGTGCAATTTTCTGTATGGTATATGTGTTATATGTTTTATTATTATTATTATTATTATATATTATTATTATTATTATTATTATTATTATTATTATTATTATTATTCAATTCACTGCTTGAAATCGAAGTCGGAATCTTCGGGTTAGTAGCCCGCGCTCTTAAACACAATATTCCGAGCACGATTCCAGACAGTGTCCTGAATAATAATAATAATAATAATAATAACAATAACCATCAGAGCATCACAACAAATCACAGCACATACCCAAGGCACACAGAGCTGCGCTCGGTAGTGAAGTGAAAGCACGCTATAAAAATAAAACTACTGAATAATAATAATAATAATAATAATAATAGTAATACCATCGAAAAAACCTTAGGAATGAGGATCCAGGTTCGAAATATCATATCCCGAAGACACGTGATGAAGGCTGGAGGTTTTATCAGCCGAAACGTTGTGTTAACATCAAACAAGATGAGGACAAATACCCGTCAAATGTAATTAATGTAAATAATGTACATAATTCCTCATCTCTTAAATATAGAACTGTATTTTTTGGTTAAGTGTACAATTTCTGAAAATGTGTTGGTCTCTAGGACGCATATATGTGATTTGTGATTTATATTCAATTTCGTGTTTCTGTGTATATCCGAGAGAAATATTATCTACAAACCAAGTGCTTTGTTTCGGAAAATTTTATTACTTACTGTATTACCTTGACGCCAAATTTAAACGGTAAAATATATTAAAATGTTAATGTATATTTGGAAACAATTCTAGAATATAATGTATGTTGCAATAAAAAATGTTGCTTTTGAGCGTCTTACTATCTTTTTCAAGTAATTTTATATAAATAAACAGCAGATTAATAATGGTGATCAATTAAATTTACATATCTCAGCCAGTTTCATAAACTGAAAACAACATGCCCTGCTGTTTTCAAACAAACACACGCACCCTTTCTCCCTCTTCCTCTCTTTCTCTTTGTCCCCCTCTCTCTCACACACATATAGGCATGTGTATGTATGTACATATTGTGACATATGTACATAGGCATACATTGTTCTATTGGTACCCTTGGTTGACACAAACAACTGTAGAATATTCACTCGCTTTCTTTCTTTCTTTCTTTCTGTCTCACTGTTACACTCTCGCACACAAGCATACTATCGTATACATATGCAAAACCTTAACTTTCACGGACATATGTATCATTTATTAAGCATATGTTTTGTAAGAGGACCTAATAAAAATTTTAAATTATGTTTGATTCACTGAGATATCCTGTTGAGGAAGTTAATATGTTTGTGAGAAGCAATTAAGATATTAACAGTATATTCATTTAGTATCGTGGGACAGTTTTGCTTCTGATGGTGATGATAACGATGATGTTCCTGCTGATGATAACGTTCATGATGATGGTGGTGCTTTTGATGATAGTTGTGATGATTTATCCACAGTTATTATAGTCCTGCCAAAACGAAAACAAGCCATTCAGCTAATTAGTCAATATTCAATCAGAAACATATATGTGCGTGGATATATATATATATATATATATATATCTGTGTGTGTGTGTGTTTGTGCGTATGTGGGTGTGTGTGTGTTTGTGCGTATGTGTGTGTGTGTTTGTTTGTGTGTGTCTCAAAATTAAGGCAACCAGCTTTTTCTCTCTCTCTCTATATATATATATACACATATATATGGTGTAGATTTAGATCATCTTATCAGATGGTGGTATTAGGTCAGACATGGCCTGGACCAATCGTTGGGCGAAATATATCGGTTTTATATAAACAGACAGACAGACAGATAGATAGATAGATATGTTTCTTTATTAGCCACACAGGGCTGCACACAGATAGAACAAATTACAAGGTAGAGCTTTTCTTTTGAAGGTATAAAAAAAAAAAAAAAAAAAAAAAAAAAAAAAAAAAAAAAAGGAAGGGGGAGGTTCGATCAAAAGGGATCGTAAAAGGAGAGAAAGAGGACAAAAATAAGGGGGGTTAAAAAAAAAAAAAAAAAAAAAGGGGGGGGGGGAGAGGAAAAAAAAATGATCAATAGGGATCGTTATCACAGAAATGTCAATATGAAGTGTAAAGGGGAGGACAGGTGAGGTTTACCCGTGGAAAGAAAAGCCTGCGGAAAAGACCACGGTAACCTCGGTCAATGAAGTCACATTTTATATTTCTTTTTTTTTTTTTTTTTTGCAAATAAGCAACTCTCTGTTTTCGATTTCTGGGTTCATAGGACTATGCTCAAGGTGGCTTCGTCATTCATACGTGCCATTCTTGCTACATTCACCCATCTTTTTTTAAAACATTCGCTAGACAAAACTTGCCTCTCTACTCTCACTTTCCTTTTCAAGTGGTACTTGAAGAAGTTGATGAGAGATTGACCAGAGAGGAAAGTGTTTGTCTCCAATCCTTTCAGACGCGTCCACCAGATACATTCTTTCGCCATAGCCACAAGGATGATGAAAATAGCTCTTCCTTCCCGTTTGAAGGAAGGAGGCGTGACAATATTGACGATAGACTCAGCTGATAAACCGACTCGTCCCACACGTGACAGCAGTTGTTCGACATAAGCCCACAGGTCAGAAATTGTTGGACACTGAACGAGTGCGTGCAGAACGGTTTCGTCGCTCTGACCGCATCTCGGGCAGGTCGGCCCCGTGTTTCTCGAGCCGTGTCTGTAGAGCTTATCCCGAACGGGTAGCGCTTCTCGGTAGCACTGCCAGGCCAGGGATCTCTGGAAGTTGTCCATGGGCCCTGGCCCGAAAGTCGTCCCGAACAGGCGGGTCAGGTACTCCTCGTCGACGTCCAGGTTCGCCCCGAGCTCGTCGTCGTACCTCCCCTCCACTAAACCCCTATAGAATGCTTTGGTTGTGTTGAAGTCACTTAAGGTCGACCCAGGACGGCAGAGTTGCTTGAGAGCAACGCGACACTCGCGGTGCCATTCGCCCTTCCTCGGACTCTTTTTGATCCACGACTGCAGTTCGGTCATGGAGACGAGCTGCGGGAAAGCGTGCCTCACAAACGGCGACCACACCTGTTCACCGTCGTCTACATAGAGCCAGAGATGTCGCAGTCTCAGCGCGTGTCTGCGCATCATCAACCACGGCATGCCCAGCCCTCCTTTTAACGGGTGTTGACAGCAAATGGATCGCCTGACCATCGGGACACATCCTTTCCACAAGAAGCGAAAGAGGATGCGTTGTAGTTTGGTGATGGTAGGGTCGGGACAAGGTACGACGGTCAGGCGGTAGTAGATGACGGACGCGATGTACGTGTTCGCCACCTCCGCTCGACCTTTTAGGGACAGTTCCTCTCGGCCCATTGCCGGGCGAGAGTGACCACCCTACTCGTTATCTCGTTCCAGTTCTTCTCCACTTGGAGGTCCGGACCAAACCAGACCCCGAGCAACTCAACCGGGCCGTCGGTCCAGCGTCCCACGACGGTGGCGCTGGTGGACGGCATGGGCTTGCTTCTCCAGGTGCCTAGTCGCAAGCCCACTGACTTTTCCCGGTTGATTTTCGCTCCTGTCACCGCTTCGTAGTTTTTCAGTGTCTCGCCGACCAGCTCTATGTGCTCGTGGCTAGACACTATGACGGTGACGTCGTCCGCGTATGCAGACACGCTCGTCCCGCATCCCAATTCTCGCGGGATGCCCCTTAGAGTCGCCAGCTTCCGCAGTAGTGGCTCAAGAGTCAATACGTATAGAAGCGCCGAGAGGGGGCATCCCTGACGGACCGAACGTGCAATGTCGAAAGGTCTCGATAGATGTCCATTTACGCGAATTACCGAACGGATGCCCCTGTACAAGGCAGCTATCCAGCCGCGGAAGACGGGACCGAAACCAGCCGCTCTCAGGACTGCCTCCAAGTATCGATGGTCTACCCTATCAAAGGCTTTTGATTGATCCAAGTTGATCAGGGCCCCACCCATGCCAGGTTCGTTAACTACCCTGTCTATGATGTAGCGCATCAGATGGAGGTTGTCATGGATGGTCCGGCCTGGCACGGCGCATGTTTGCGCCTTGTCGACCAGTTTCTCGATGACAAGCGCCAACCTCTTGGCTAGCACCTTGGCCAAAATTTTCAAGTCTGCATTAAGCAGAGTGATGGGCCTAAAGTTATCTATTACATTTCCCTTGTTTAGATCTTTCTTCAGCAGTGTTACGGCTCCTCGGCTCACAAAACCAGGAATGCTCCCGTTTTGCTGCCAGTTGCAGTACACCGCCGCCAAGAGATCTCCAAACAAGTCTGGCATACAATTGTAAAGCTCGTAGGGTAGACCATCCAAACCCGGTGATTTGTCCCTCGAGCATTCTGCCATCGCTTCCCGCACTTCCGCCGCCGTGATGGCACCTTCGCAGCACCCTGCCTTTCTTGTCGAGAGTCGTGGTAGGCTATGTAGGTAGGCACTGAAGTCCACCCTACGTTCTTGCCCTCCACTCGTTCCGAACAGTCGGGCAAAATGCTGCTGAAAGGCCTCACACATTTTACTTGGCTCGAGCAATTCGCGCCCCTGTTCATCTACCAGTGACCGAATGGTGGCTTTGTTGCCCTGTTGCGCCTCTGCCACCCGGGCCTCTCTCGCGGCTCCAACACCTTCGTTCCTTAGAGCACGCATCCTAGCTCTGACAGCACATCCTTCGTGTTTGGCGTTGAAGTGTTGGTCGAGGGCCAACCTCGCCGCCAAAACGTCGGATGCGATGCCGCTTCTAATTGCCTCTTCTAGCTTCTTAACTAGCTCACCCTCTACTCTATTTCTATCTATGGCTAGTGCTTTGCTGTACCTAATCGCTTCTGCTTTTACTGCTCTCTTGAGGGCAAACCACCATTTGTTGTTGATGATGGCTCCCGTCAAAGCCCTCTTTACTAGTGTGCTAATCCGGTCTCTGAAAACTTGTCTCGATGGGAAAGACGCGTTTAGTTTCCAGTATCCGGGACCCTGCCTAAGTGTCTTACCTAAGTCTAGCGTACATGTCACAAGTTTGTGATCCGTGTAGCTGACTATGTGGAATTGTGGACATCCTATGCTATCTCTATCTACTGTCCTACACAGTATCCTATCTAGATACGATCTCGACGACCCGATGCGGTTGCTCCATGTCCACGTTGGCGCATTCGGGTGGTCTAGTCGAAACCTGTCAGACAGTTGAAAGCGTCTGAGCAGGTCTCTGAGGCATTTGCATCCCCGTCTATTCCTATCTCTACCCACGTAGTCTACATGCGTGTCCAAGGTAGCATTCCTATCCCCCACTAAGAGTAAAGGACGAGACGTTCCCAAGAAAACTTCTAGACGTTGAAAGAAATCCGCCCGACCTGTTAAGGGCGGTGCGTAAACTGATACGAGCCGAAAAGCGCACCCATTGCTGCCGTCGACATCCAGGACGACCAGTCTACCCTCCGGGTCTACGAATATTGTCCTTACATTGAGATCCAGACTCTTGTGAAAAAGTACCGCGGTGCCACTACCGCCCATTCTCGGCAGACAGGGGGAAAAATAAATGTTGAACTGTCCGCCAAACATGGTCTTTAGGGCCCGCGGATTGTGGAGTCTGGTCTCGCTTATGGCTATGATTTCTAACTTATGTGACTTTATGTCATTTAAGAGGTACCCTTGTTTCCAAGGGGACCCCAAGCCACGCGCATTTACACAACCAATCTTGATCATAGTTCTAATGAATTAGAATACAGAGGGTTACTTACTGCTCGAAAGTTTTTGCTTTCTCCTCCGTTGGTTTGTCCTCGAGAAGATCCCAGTACAGTTTCTTTGTGAGATATTTTTGGCATTTACCAACCGCACTGGGGAAAATGCCTTTGAGTGTGTGGTGCAGACTTTTGGAGATGTGTATTATTTTGATGTGGTCTGGTGGTGTTGTGTATGGGTGGTTGTTTGTTTTTATGTCATCTTCTGTTATGTTTGTTTTTGATTGGATGTATTCCATCAAATTTGTGTTTTTGGTGTCTATGGCTGTGAGCATGTTTGCTGTATATGTTTTTGTGGTGTTGGTGTGGCTGTTGTTTGCGTTGGGTTTTGAAATGTCTTCGGGAGATGTATTTCCCCCTGCTTTGTTCGTGTTTGCATTTGGTTTGGTTGTGTTTCTGCTCTTTATTTTCCTTCTTTTTGTAGCTATTTGCCATTCCTCACTGGTTTCGTCTTCCGACGAAATTTCTGAGGAATCAGAAGGGGGTAGGGGTATGTTGTGGGCTTCTATGTATGTCTGTGTAAGTGGTTGTGTTGTTGTTTTCGTTGTTGTTGGTTGTTGAGTGTTTGTGTGTGTTGAGTGCGGTATAAGGGATGGGGGATCAGTTTGTGTGTGTTTTCTTTGTTTTTCTGTTCCTTTGGGTTTTGCTGTTGATGGTAGTGTTGGTATTTTTCCAGGTGTCGAGTGGTTTTTGGTTGATGACGGATTAGCTTGGTGTGCTTCTCTTGTCGTCTTCTGTGTTGATGGTGGTGTGGGTAGTAGAGCTTTTTTTCCGGAGTGCTTTGGTTGTGGTAGTGGTTGTTGTTGTTGCTCTTGGTGTGCAGTGGTTGGGCACGTCTTTTCAAGTGTGTTTCGCTTCCACACAAATAGCAGCGTCGTCGCCTGCCCTCTACCACTATATAGAGTTTGTAGCCTCCTGGCAGTTCTATCGCGGTGGGTATCTTCTCTCTTGCTGCTTCATCCAATTGAAGCAGGAATTCGATTGATTTGCCCACATAGTCTTTCTCTCCTAGAACCGCGATTTCCAGGATGTTTGTCTCTGACATTGTCTCTGACATTTCAAAGCAGATGGCAGAGACCACCCATTGTGTTTCGACATCAAATGGTATGTTTTTTATTTGGACTTTCGTGACCCTTTTGTTTAAATAGACTGGTATCATTACCAAGTCGTCCGAATGTCGCTCCAATGTGGAAAAACGTTTTGCTAAACTTTCGTTGAGGAAACGTACTTGGACTGTACCAAATTTGTTTCCCCAACTGATATATTCCTTGGAGTCCCATACAGGACGAAGGCATTTATCGATTTTTTCCTGCGGTGCATTTTCTGTTCTTCTTGTTTTTTTGTTTATTACTTTATAAATTATTGTTTTTTTTTGCGTGTTTTGCACGATGTGTTGTAGATAGATAGATAGATAGATAGATAGATAGATAGATAGATAGATAGATGGATAGATAGATAGATAGATAGATAGATAGATAGATAGATAGATAGATAGATATACGTAAATATACACATGTATGTTAGTATAACTATATGATATACTGTTCGTTTTTTGTTAGGACTAAAATTAACTTACTTCATCTAGTACACTATATCAATTTATATATATATATAAAATTTAAATTCAAACTATTTCTTGTTTTATGTTTCTGAAAATGTTATGTTCCGATATGTTTGTGTAGAGTGTCATATATTTACAAACTATCAACCAGACTGAACACAATCATTCACGCTGAATTACTGCTTGAAAATACACGGTAAACGGCACTCCTTGAATCATCGTATTTTCAGAAGCGTAACTCTACTCGTATCATGTATTGAAACCCTGGGTCAATTAAATTTTGCCACATTTAATGTATGTATCGCAGAATATACTCGCAGCAAGTATAGATGGGCTGGGCTGGACACGTCGCCCGGCTCACCGATAATCGGTGGACGCACGCAGTTGTCGAGTGGTACCCGCGTGAGCGGAAAAGACCACTCGGAAAACCTCCACGACGGTGGAGTGACGATCTCAAGAGGACGATTGGGATCACGTGGATGAGAAAGGCGCGATCCAGAGAGGAGTGCACAGCGTGCTGTGACCAGCGGTGTCAAATGGACGCCTGACGGACTGGTCGGTCAAAGTGATAAAAGTGATCAAAGTGATGATAGAGGCAGAGAGGAACTGGCCCACCACTAAGATGGTACTCATTTACAGTTTTTACGTTGCTCCTACCTACTCAGCTGTAAATGATGATAGTAGAAAATGGTTGCTTTCTATCCTCAGTTTTAAGTGGAACGGATTTAGCTAGCAATAACAACATGTCGACTGCTTGTTATAGACGAGCTGACCCGAAAACGAGCTACATGAAGAATTTATGACATACGATGTGGAATATTGACCACATAAAACAAATATCTGTTTACTAAACATGTATTAAAATTTAATAAATTGTAGATTATAACGCACTAGATGGAGAAAAAACACATCATTACTTTCCAAACTTTATACATTACACACACACTTACATACACGCACACAAGTATAAAAACCTGTATATATATATATATATATATATATATGCATGTATGTATATCTATCTATCTGTGTGTGTATATATATATATATATACATATATATATATATATACATTTACATATACACATATATATGTATGCATATATATATGTATATATATATATATATATATATATATATATATATAATATATATATATATATATATATATAATATATATATATGTATATTTGTTTGTATATATGTATACATATGTGTGTGTGTATTTTTTGAATGCATGTATGCATGTATAATCCGAATTATAAATTCCCCAATAATTTTAGCGTTATCCTTGAGCCAAATTCTGAAAAAAATATGAAATCCATTAAACTTTAATCCATTGCATCCTGGAATTACAATAATATATCATTTCCTAAAGAAACATATTGAAGTAATAAACGAAGACATTTAAGACGTTGATAAAGAATATGTTTGATATAAATATTAAATATATATATATATATTTATTAGAAATACACATGGTTCTTCAACACATAATTCGCATAACGTACGTTCAGCTATTGCCAAGTTAATTATGTATGTAATATACATTATAGTGAAACTTGGCCTGTCTCTTTCTTGCAACCTGATAATATGGACTTGATGACAAGAATGGTTACAGAATGGTTTCAGAATGTCAGTATGTCTCTTCTGTATTTAATCATTTAAATCCTTCCTCCAAAGAAGGCGCTGGTTTCTAACAAAGACACAAGCTCTATCTTTGGAATGTAGATAACGAAAACAATATCACATTTTAAACCTGAGAAAAGTCTTGCATAGGTTTACTGTTCCACATACACATTGTATTTGTAGTGTGCGAATCAATTGGTTGATTTTTTTTTCTGAAAATTTAAGCATATGCAGACTGACAGTTAGGCATTTACTTATAAAACCTATTGCTCCAATTATTATTGGTATAAATTTAAGTTCGGAATCCGTTTATAGAGACCCGAGGTTTCGAAGCAACTGTGTCCATAGTTATTTTTCTTTCTTTTTGATTTTCAATTAGATATTCGCATTAGCAGGACAGCTGACATCTATGATGGTGCATACTTTTTCTTGTCTGACCCAAACAACAATATCCACCCCGTTATGCCTACACTTGGCAGATGTTTGATGAGAATGTTCCACCTATATTATTTGTGCTGGTATTTGTGTGCGTATTCAGTAACAGAAATGATTCTCTACGTTTATACCACGACAGTCTTGTTTTCTGAAAGGCATTGTATACTAGTTTTGCGACAACGCCATGTCACATAGGGAGGTAGTTCCTTGATGACACTTATGTGCAGCTGCTTATTATATGTGTGATGTATTCCACAGAAATATGATATTATCCACATTTGTGGTTGCATCTTGGAACTCCAAGGACCTCAGTGTCTCTTTTGTTGATTAGGTATTTTGTAGCAATTTTCTGTTCTTAGATTGGAAATGTATAGCCAACGAAGTATCATGTGATGTAGCGATCACGAATCCAAGAGAGGCTTCGCTTCATGTGAATTTGTTCTATGTTCTTCAAGTCTACGAGAAATATATTCATTTGAGGTATGCTTGTTCAGGTAATTTTTGGTTGCATGGGACGTCATCAGAAAGAGAGTACTTCATGAGGAGCTCATTTCCAACAGGGAGGATATTATTTTTTTTTTCAGCACTAAGTTAATGTATTCATTTTGTGGAGGTGCAATGGCCCAGTGGTTAGGGCAGCGGACTCGCGGTCGTAGGATCGCGGTTTCGATTCCCAGACCGGGCGTTGTGAGTGTTTATTGAGCGAAAACACCTAAAACTCCACGAGGCTCCGGCAGGGATGGTGGTGATCTCTGCTGTACTCTTTCACCACAACTTTCTCTCACTCTTACTTCCTGTTTCTGTTGTACCTGTATTTGAAAGGGCCGGCCTTGTCACTCTCTGTGTCACGCTGAATATCCCCGAGAACTACGTTAAGGGTACACGTGTCTGTGGAGTGCTCAGCCACTTACACGTTAATTTCACGAGCAGGCTGTTCCGTTGATCGGATCAATCGGAACCCTTGTCGTTGTAACCGACGGAGTGCTTCCACAATGTATTCATTTTACTGCTGATGTTTAGCAAGTGCTGCTTGTGATAGACTATCCGACATTCAAAACTCTCAGCACTGATCTGAAGTCCCTACCTCCATTATGGCTTTTCAGATAAATCCTGTTGATATCACCATTATTGAGGAGATTTGCGTTTCATGTTGCGGATTTTAATGTCTATGGAGTGGATTTCTTCGGCAGATCAGTTGGAAACAACACTGGTATTGTAATTACATTGTGAGATGTTGCCTTGTGGTAAGATAATAGTTCAAACTGACAAACTTTTCATAGTCAGGTGTAATATTCTAGGGTCACTTTAACCTTATTCACAATACTTTGGTATGATATATTTTCATCAATGCCTAGGTTATTGTAGCATTCTTTGTATCATTATTTAGTTTATTTCAAGATTTCTTGCCAATAGAGAAGGAATCGGTTTGTAACCTAGATCCAAGGTTCCGTCATTGGAATTTCAACGTTAACAAAAGAGTATGTATGTATGTATGTATGTATGTATGTATGTATGTATGTATGTATGTATGAATGTATGTATGTATGTATGCATGTGTAGATTTGTATGATTTATGCATGTATTATCCTGCGTATAGTTACATATTTAGACATGCTCATACATATGTATGCATGCATGTATTTATGTATGAATGTATGTTTATACACACACACACACACACACTCATATATACATGTATTAAACAATGTAATTATGTATATACAAGCACTCATTCATTTTAGTACATATATGTATGTCTAAAGGAGACTTCGTGTATATATATATAAATGGGTATGTATTTTTATATGAGAGTATATATATATATATATATATATATAAACAAAACAAAAAATGGAACAAGAACGTAACAGGCGACTGCAAATCATCCGGACAGACGATGCACAAAAGGACAGGAAAAAGACAAGGGCAGGTCATTCGGTGCTTTCTTTCGTCAGTCGAGTTCCAGATCGTCGTTGCATTTTCGGCAGGTTACTCTCGAGACTGCTCCAGTCTGGCCGGCCCCAAGAAAATCTAAGCTAAGAGCACTAGATTCTTTGGAAGAAAGCAAGCGAATGTATACGAAAACAAGGACGAAAAGGATGGAGAAATCGTATAAAATTATAAATACAAACAACAGGACATTAACAGCTGCCTTTCGACTAAGGACGAATTAAATTAAGTAGGTGTCTGTGGAAGTGAAGCCTTACGGCAGGAACGTAAGAGATGAAAGTCATATATATATATATATATTATATATATATATATATTATATATATATATATATATATATAAACAAAAAATGGAACAAGAACGTAACAGGCGACTGCAAATCATCCGGACAGACGATGCACAAAAGGACAGGAAAAAGACAAGGGCAGGTCATTCGGTGCTTTCTTTCGTCAGTCGAGTTCCAGATCGTCGTTGCATTTTCGGCAGGTTACTCTCGAGACTGCTCCAGTCTGGCCGGCCCCAAGAAAATCTAAGCTAAGAGCACTAGATTCTTTGGAAGAAAGCAAGCGAATGTATACGAAAACAAGGACGAAAAGGATGGAGAAATCGTATAAAATTATAAATACAAACAACAGGACATTAACAGCTGCCTTTCGACTAAGGACGAATTAAATTAAGTAGGTGTCTGTGGAAGTGAAGCCTTACGGCAGGAACGTAAGAGATGAAAGTCATATATATATATATAATATATATATATATATATAATATATATATATATATAAGTGTGTAAGTATATATTTATATATTGTACGAGGGCGGCGAGAAGGCAGAGTCGTTAGCACACCGGGCAAAATGATTAGCGGTATTTCGTCCGTCATTACCTTCTTAGTTCACGACTGGGTAAATGCTTTGCAGTATTTCATCTGCCGCTACGCTCTGAGTTCAAAAATTCCGCCGAGGTCGACTTTGCCTTTCATCCTTTCGAGGTCGATAAAATAAGAACCAGTTACGCATTGGAATCCGTTTGTCTGTCCCTATTCTTCCCCTCTGTGTTTAGCCCCTTGTGCGTAGTAAAGAAGTAGATATTTTGTTTGCCTTTACGTTCTGAGTTCTATTTCCGCTGAGGTTGACTTTGCCTTTCATCCTTTCGGGGTCGATAATTAAGTACCAGTTGTGTACTGGGGTTGATCTAATCGACTGGCCTCCTCCCCCAAAATTTCGGGCCTTGTGCCTAGAGAAGAAAAAAAACACACATATATATATATATATATATATACATACATACATACATACATACATACATACATACATACATACATTCACACTCAGGTGTGTATGTGTGTGTGTGTATGTGTTTCACACTTTATCGCTTTTCGTCAGATTGTCATTCCCAGCGCTACTACTCTCAGTTTTTAATCACCTCCCTTTTATTCTTTTGCCATCATTACCCACCACCACCACCAACAACAACAACACTACCATCGCCACTTCCGCCTTCACTACCACCATCACAATTTTAACACCTCAATCTTCTACTTCTCATGTTCTACAACTCACTAATTTTTCAGATTTTCACAAGCTTCGCACTTAAATTTATTTTCTTATCTTTCTGTTCTATCTAGATTTTTTTCTTGTTTACCCGTAATATAACAATTCTTGTGACACCATCAAACTTTGTTGCAAATTTATGACATTTTATTTTTTTTGCCGAGAAAAATATTTTTTACATGAAAAAAAAAACGTTTTGATTTTTGTTAATTTTTACATTTTTTCATTGTGTGAGATGCGTTTCTTTCATTTTTCGTTAAGCTTATAATTGGACAGAACGATATATTCATCGGTATCTCTATCATTAAGAAGGAAAGTAGGCATATATTTTGCTTTTCAAAACATTCTATCTCTAGATAAAAAAGGAAAATTTTAGTGAAAGATAGTAGTTGTGATAGTCTAAAATAATAATTTTTTAAAATCCCTTAAAATAACTTTTAAAATGATGAGAAGAAAAATGTCAGATACAATATACATATAAAACATGAAACTAAAATTTACAATACTACGCCAACCCTCATCATCTAGTAGTAGTAGTAGTAGTCTCAAAATAATAAATGTTCAAAGAAAAACACTTAAATTATGTTTAAGGGACAAAAATACACAGAATGCACGAAAATTCTAAATGCAATACATCTGAACGAAATATACAAATATATAACATAAAACAAATAGTAAAGCACTTTCTAAACATAGTAGTAGTAGTAGTAGTAGTAGTAGTAGTAGTAGTAGTAGTAGTAGTGGTGGTGGTAGTAGTAGTAGTAGCAGTGGTGGTGGTGGTAGTAGTAGTAACCACACCGCCACCAATATCACTGTTACTGATGGTAATGAAAAAAATTACTTTCAGGTGATTCTTTTGATAAAATAGTTGTGATTCTTCTAATCAGTGAGCGATGCAGCACTTAATCTTTGGAAATTAGCTGAGGAAGAAAAATAATTCTATTAAGCAATCATTTACGTTCCTGTGACGCTGAACTGTCGGCATTTGAATAAACTACACGACTATATTATATCGAATGTTTGGTTACGCCAGGTCCCACATTTAGCCAAAACAAAACAAACAAAATATATCTAATGGACAAAAAATTAAAACAAACCAAGACTAGCAATAAACAAAGCATTAACAAAAACAAAATACACATATTGCAAGCTTGCAATTTCGTTTTTAATATTCATCTGCTTACTGTGTTTGATACATGAAAATCATTTAGTTGACAAGATTTGTTTTCCTATCCTGAAGGTGATAAGTGTCTTCAGCTGATTTGTTCTTTAAATTACTTTAAAACATCAGTTAATTACAAACTTTTGCATTGTCTGAATAGAATCAAGTTAAACTGTTTAGTCGACAGAAATAGTTGCATGTTATTCCTCTCTAGATGTATGTTGCTTGCAACAGCACTAATAATTTAAATGTTGTGCAGAGTACACTTAAGTTAATATATAATTCTGTTGAGTCATACTTTTTGGCTTTCACTCATGTAAGTACGCAGTGTGTACCATTCCCAAATTTATTTACTTCGAACATAAAAAAATAGCAAATTAGCAATTAGAAAAGGAAATATTCAAGGATGTGGGAGTCGTAAATTTTAGCTAGTTTGGACATTGGTACTTAGATAACTGAGATATAACGTCGTGTTCTCGTGATTTATCTTAAACAATTCTTGAAAAATTATAAAATGATATAAAGTCTTCTCCTATATAATAGTAATAACAATAAGTTTGGCATAAGGTCAGCAATTTTAGAGGTTGGATGGTCAGTCGATTCCATCGATTTCAGTGCTTAAATGGTACTTAGTTTAGCCACGTCGATTGCATGAAAGGTGAAAATGACCTCGGTGGTATATGAACTCAGAACGTAAGGAGCCAAAGCTAATGATTGATTCAAATTTTGGTACGAGGCGACCAATTTTAGTTGGAGGCGGTTAGTAGATTACATCAATCCCAGGAATCAAATAGTGCTGTTTTATCTACTCCGAAGGATAAAAGCAAAGTGGGCCTCAGGAGAAATTTTAATTTATACATAGTTGGAAGAAAAGCCGCGAAGCATAGTTTGACGCATTTACAATTCTGCTACCCCACCGCCTTAAAAGTGATAATAGTAGAAAATTACTCCTTGGAATAAAAAAAACCCAACAAAATCATTTTCTTGTGCACAGGCAGGAGCGGCACACACACACACACACATGCTTTTACTACGATGGTTTTTTGTTAAGCGGCGTCAATTTTTACAATTCTATAAATAATAATAATAGTAATATTTTATTAGCTTAAAGCGTTGAGATATAATGGGGGTATATAAGCTCTCGACTGAGAAAAATAGGTTTTACCCGTACGCGTATGACACGAACCCACACCTCTGTAAATAAAATGATGTCTGCTTTTCAATTTCTCAATTTTCTTCTTTTTTCATTCATTCATATATATATATATATACATACACACACACACACATATATATAAATATATATATATATATTATTTGTGACATAAAATTACGGGTGCAACTATGTCGAAATTTTCAATGTTGTGGCTAAATTAAAAGAGTGTCCTAAACGCACCAAATAAGACCGATTGAAATCAAGTTTGGCCACACATTTCTTCCTTAAATAAGAACGTCTTAGAATCCCCTAGGAACAATTTCAATATATATTTTATGCTTTAAAGGACAAGGTCTCATCTGTACAATAAACCAATCAATGAAATCTCAATTCGCTCGCATTTTCGCAAACAAGGCTCCATACACACTGTAGGCAATTCTACACTTATCAGAGCATTGACTATTTCATAAGGAGCGCAACTTTATATGCAGCGGTTTTCTTGAAATAGTTGAATCTGAAATGTTCATTGTTTCAACCAATATTTATTTAATTTCACATTATTCTATTAACTGAGGCACACCTGAGTATATTTGTCTGAAGAAAAGTAACTTGAATATACGATAAAAGTGAGGCGTTATTACATTGTAATTAGTTAAGAATAGCTAAAAACAATGGCTGTTTCAAGTGACTGTTAACAATATCTTTATAATCACAGTCTTAACAAAAATGGTTATTATTAGAAGGTGTAATGGCAAAATATCTCAGCAAAATAAATAGATATTTGAAAATACACGTCTGATACTCCAAGCGAACAGGAAATTTTTAGTGATGGAAGGAACGTTGAAGTTGAGAACTACAAACAATGATAAGGGATTGTATGAAAATAATGATGATAAAGACGATGACAACGATGATAATGATGACGACAATGATGATGATGATGATGATACGTTGTGACATTGATGAAGATGAGGATGATGATGGAAATTGAGTTCGAGATATTAACGACGCTTAACCAAGACGAGAGTGGCTGTGACGATGGCAACGACGACGAAAATGTTGATAGTCATAATTATGATGGTAATTATGGTGATGATGATGATGATGATTATTGTGATGATGAAAGAGTCGGACGCTGACAGCAATTAGAAACAGTTTGAAATATGTTACAATGATAACGACATGGGCACTGCAGCTGTTGATGCAAGGATAATTGTTAATTTTTTCTCATTACCGCTGACGTACAACGTTCGAAATATTAATGGTCATTTAAACGACAAACCTCTCCTTTCTCGCGCGCGCGTGCGTCTTGTGAGTTTGAGTGTATGTGAAATAGTTATAGTCAAATATAATAGTAAGAATATTTCATACCGCTGCTTCAAGTTTTTAAAATAACAAAAGGGCAATAATAATAATAATAATAATAATAATAAGTAGTAGTGGTAGTAGTAGTAGTAGTAGTAGTAGTAGTAGTAGTAGTAGTAGTAGTAGTAGTAGTAGTAGTAGTAGTAGTAGTAGTAATTTTACAAATAAAATATTATAAAGCTGGGGGTGTGGAATATAATTTAATATGAAATTTTGCTGGAAAATTTTAATTTAGATTGCATTAAAAGAGGAACTTTGTATCATAGAACTAAATGCAGTCTCAAGCATGTTCTCATAATCATTAATAAGGATGTTTCTGCGTGGGTACTCAGCTGGTTGTAAATAGAAAGAAAATAAATGAAATAATCTATGCTCAAATTAAAGATAAAAAAATAAATAACAGTATGGTCACAGCCGGAATGGTTTTTATCACAGTTCTGATCATAGCTCACGTGAGGTTAACAATACCATGATGATAAAGAGAGAGATAGAGAGAGGGAGAGGGAAAGAGAGGAGAAGAGTAAAGTTATAGAAAAAAACTGAAAAAAAATAACAAAAAAATTTAATAAAATAAATGAAAAATGTCTCCATTAAAAATCTTTTAAAGTTAAAAATGTATGGCTTTTGATCTTAACTAATTGGAATGTTTTGTCTTAGTATAAAAGTTGGGGTACAGCAAATATTCTGCTCAATACTACAGATTTGCTTATTATTAGCTTGACCGAGCATGTCCATTGGTGGTTTACGATATGTGCATCTCTGACCATGAGCAGAAATAGTGGGGGAGCATCATAACCATGTGTTGAAAGGAATTCTTTGGGGTTCAGATAATTCACGACTGGAAACATGGGTGTTTTGTTCATCATTCTTAAACAACTCTTATTCAAGAGCCTGTTGAGCGGGATGGGCTACTCAACGCGAAGAACATTCTAAATGAGCCCCACCTACAAGGTCATGCGTTGTTTATCTTGATATGATATTATTATGTGACGCACATAAGTGTCTGATCCCTGTGCCTGGTGTACTCTTATTAGATGTGTAGTCATGATGGGTATATTGTCTACGCGCATAGGTACACCATGATCTATACACGCAGACGCGGATAGATTCATATGAGAAATGAAGTGAACAAAATTATATGACTACTTGCTTATCGGGAAATTTGTAAGTTCGGTTGTTAAATTTTTTTTTATGATAATCAAACCAAATGTTTATCTTTTCCAGTCACTCGACCAGTGAGTACTTCTGTAAAGTGTGGTGAAAATCTGTTCAGCCGTTTTCAAGTAATTTTGCAAACACAGACAAACAGACTAAGACGAGTGTTTACAGTACACTGCTTTCGCTTACGCGTGCATTGGAAAATAAAGAGAACATCTATGGAATAGGAACTCAGAACAGAAAGATGGAAAAAATGCCAGTCTTTTGTTTCGTGTGGTAACGATTCTGCCAGTCGTTACGTAATTATAGACAACAACAACCACAACAGCAATAATAATAATAATAATAATAATGTGTGGACTACAGGAAAGCATTTGACATGATCCCACACTCGTAAATTATTGAATGCCTAAATTATCTGGTCTCAACTGTGCAAATATTCAGTAAGGGTACTGAGATGGAATTTGGGATTAAAACGTGTGGTACGCTTTTCATCTGTGGGTGTAGAACTCCCAAACAGCAAAGGAATCTAGATTGTAGTTATCTGGGTATTTTGGAGCATGGCAAAATAAAGGAGACTGAAATGAAGGAATGCTTTAGGTGATATTTCTTCAGAAGAACCAAATTAATTATGGGGAGAAGACTTAATGGAAAGAACAAGATCAGGGCAATGGGTACAGTGCGGGTGTTGTTAGGTGTACAAAAAAAAAGCTTAAGGAAACAGATAGAAAAATCAGGAAAGTGATGACAATTAACAAGAAACTGCACCGTGAGAGTGGTATCGATAGAGTGTATGTGCTTCGGTATAAGGGAGGAAAAGGCCTCATAGGATGTAAGATCTATATTGTCAACAAGGACAGCAGTCTTGGGTTTACGTCAAATAGCAGATTGAATCCTTGCTTGCCGCTGTAATAGCAACACGATACCTACTGAAAAGGTGACGCACCCACACATAGAAGGTGCAAAAGACACCGATAGAACCAGCAATCGACTTAGAAGAAAAATAAGTACTGGTCTCGATTTATTCGACTAAAATTCTTCGAGGCGATGCCCCGCTATGGTCGTAGTCTAAAGACTAAAATAAGCGAAATATAAAGCATATAACGCGGCAGGATATCATTATGAAAAGAGAAAATATACGGGAAGGTTTTTCAGAGGGACGCACTCTCACCATTACTTTTCGAGATTGCATTCATTCTTTTGGAAACTCTACTGAGAACATCTATATCTGCTTTCGAGCATCTGCTACATATAAATGGTGGAGGCGCAATGGCCCAGTGGTTAGGGCAGCGGACTCGCGGTCATAGGATCGCGGTTTCGATTCCCAGACCGGGCGTTGTGAGTGTTTATTGAGCGAAAACACCTAAAAGTTCCACGAGGCTCCGACAGGGGATGGTGGTGATCCCTGCTGTAGTCTTTCACCACAACTTTCTCTCACTCTTACTTCCTGTTTCTGTTGTACCTGTATTTGAAAGGGCCGGCCTTGTCACTCTCTGTGTCACGCTGAATATCCCCGAGAACTACGTTAAGGGTACACGTGTCTGTGGAGTGCTCAGCCACTTACACGTTAATTTCACGAGCAGGCTGTTCCGTTGATTCGGATCAACCGGAACCCTCGTCGTCGTAACCGACGGAGTGCTTCCAAAATAAAACATATAAATGATATCATACTGTACAGCCAAATTGAATAAGAATTGCATTATTTTGTTCAAATTGTAAGAGAATTTAACGGTTACATTTTGAGGTCTATATGTGTGCAGTTTAAATTATTGAGGTTTAAAGTTTAAATCTGACAGTATAAAGATACCACGATAAGATAGGCGGCGAGCTGTCAGAATTGTTAGTACACTGGGCAAGACTCTTAGCGGTATTTCGTTCGTCTTCGCATTCTAAGTTCAAATTCCGCCGAGGTCGACTTTGCCTTCCACCCTTTCCGGACCGATGAAATATATACCAAATATATTATATATATTATATCACTGGGGTCTATGTAAACGGCTTACCCACTCCCTCAAAATTTCAAGCCTTATGGTTATTGTAGAAAGGATTATTTTTACAGGAAGCTTCTCATTATATATATCCTAAAAGAAATATTGACAGGCTCTATCCAGAAATATCTTAATGGCAGTGGGAAGTGAAATATTAGAAATAATATAATGAAGGCCTCAAAGAATATCTTCGTATGAAGATTTTAAAATCCAAACTGAATGCAGGAAGCAATTTACAAGAAATATGTTTCAGCGCAGCATCAGTAAGGTATCGAGTAGTTATTATTGAATGGTAAGCTGAAAGATGGCGACAGAAAAACGAATAAGTAGCTCACAATGCCGAGGAACAGTATCGATGGAAACAGGACTATGTCCTAAGACAATGGATGAGATAATCTTTGTTTGCGAAGTAGAATGGGCATGTGACTGGGAGATGAATATTAGCTAAAGGAAGTAACTGAAATTCCTATCACATATCACCCCATCCTTCTTGAGATTAGTCATCTTGGTTTCTTAGGCAGCAATATAGCTTATATTCTTGAACTTAATTATGCCCTTCGAGCCAGATGTCGAAAGGAGGGAAATATGTAAGGAGAAAGTGGAGGAGAGACCTAGAAAATAAGTGGAAGAGCAGGCTTTTGTCAATGGAAATAGGAAGTCTCTTATTCGGTGGAGGAGTCTTTACCTTAGTAAGGATTGTCAGTAAAGACAGTCAAACTCTGGTATTGTAGGAACAGCCATGAAGAAAATCTTAGAGCCAGCAATAAAAACATGCACATAGCGATGGCTAAAATGAGGTATCCATTACGGGTCAACAGATCTCCTCTTGGACATATTCCGAAGCTTCATCAGTCTAAGACTAGTTGCTTGGATTAGGACAAATGGTGTAAGACTGGAAATGTGCGTGAAAAGGAATTTAGAAGCATTTGAATACAATGCCAAAATTTATATTTCGGGTACAAACACACATAGATCACATTGACAATAATCATATTCTATATCCGGAATTTCCTTGTATGTTATCTGTAAATGTGTATATGTGAGTTGTACGCAGATCTTCAAGACGTTATGTATGTGTGTATATATACATACATACACACACACACACACACACACACGTTCTGTCAGCGTTTTGGCGTTTCAGTCGAGTGTATTGGCATTGATGCGGCAACATTTGAAATGTTGTCGAGGTATATGTTGGCTGATGAAGATAAATCAAGTATATGTGTGCAGACATATCTTGAAAAATCTGAAACCGGTACCACATTATCCCTTTCTAGGTATTTCATCTTTGAGATGTTCTCCCTGTAGGTAAGACAATTCTTTTCAAGTTTGTTGCACACACGCATTTTTGCTAGTACATACGCGGTGAAGCTATACATTAGCGTCGTATTTATTACGTTCGCTATTTTCCAGTAAATATCGGTACTTCGTTGTACCATATATTTACTTCTATGTATATATATATATATATATATATATATATATATATATATATATATATATATATATATATATATATATATATATATAATTATAATGTATATAATGTGTATGTTTATAAAGAAAACAAATGTGGATGTAGGATGTACTATTCAAATTCATCTAAAACACTTTCACATATTATTTTTACTGTCACACTTTTTCTTTAAAAAAAAATGAAACCGGAATATCTTTAATGAAATATTTCCCTACAACTAGCAATCACTTTTTGAAATCCACTGAATTTCTGTAGACATGCTGACATTACGAGTTCAAACATATAAATGCATAACATGTCACTTTTGTTTTCAATTAGATAAATATACAATTTCATTTTCCAAATTAAACCAAGACACTTTTTGTACATTAGAGGCAAAGCTCATCTATCAGTTTTTAAATTATTTTATTTCATTTTGTATTTCATTTTCATTTATTTATTTTCACTTTCTCGAAAAATTATAATAATACAGCTACGCAAATGAAAGTTAGCAATCATAACTCATATTGGATTTTCTCACATTTAACACGATTTTAAATTAGCAAGGAGAATGTTAATTTATATATTTATTCTTTTATTTCTTTTACACATATTCCCACATGCTTGTGGTTTGTTTATTTGTTCATGTTTTTTTCGATGCCTGTTCGGGAGGGCGTAATTATAGATCTCAATGAAACCTCGCAAAAATTTTGACGCATTCATATTAAGAGTTTTAACAAGCTTGCTTACAAATATGGTGGCAGAACTTGAGGTTGGGGACAATATATAATTTCATTATCACACTGCTGGTGAATCTAATGCCTAATTTCAACAATGAGAAATGAGTACTTTTCATATTTATTGCATTATTTCAAAAGAGCATATAACAAAACAAATATATATATATATAACAAAATGAAAAAAATTAAATTAATATTGGAAATCAGAAACATATAATGGGTAAAATATATTATGAACACATTAGAACAATGGCAAATTACTTACAAGGAATATGACACGATTTTTTTTCAACTCTTGATAAATGAATGCAGAATCATATTTTACTATTGTTATTATTACTCAATACATTGTCTTGCTCGACTGCCATATTCTTCCATCTTACTTTTCGTTCTATTTATTACATTGTATTTTTATTAGAATAACAGTATAATTATTCTTAGATTTTTGAATGCTATACAAAAGATTTAATTTTCTTTTAGTAATGGTATCTTATGCACTTCACATTGTTTTCCTTTACTATGGCTGACGTATCATTTTTCTCATCGTTTGTTTCGTACGAAATAATGTATTCGTGCGCACTTTCTGAAAGGTTCGTATTCTGTGTCTTCAAATATTGAAAATATTCTTTAATGTCATTTGCTATTCTTGATTTTTGTTTGTACCTAAGTTCATGTAAATTAAACCTGATTTGACAACACAAAACCCGAAGTAATTATTGCTATGCATAACATGAGAATTTCATAATATGATCATGATATTTATATAACTAAGATAACTACATAATATATTCCATCAAATTTGCTTTTGTTCAAAATATGAAGGAAAGCAAAGAATTATCTTTAATGAAAAGGAATATCTATATTTTTGTATATCTATCAGTATAATTAACAATATAATTTCTATCTGTCTTCATTTCTCTCCCACTTCTCTCTCCCTATCTCACTCGCTCTCGCCCTCGCTTTATCTGTATATGTATATATGTGTGTGTGCGAGAGAGAGCGAGAGAGAGACAGGTTATGCATACATGTTCATAAATATACATATGCATGTATGTATGTTTGTATGTAAGTATGAGTGTATGAATGTATGCATGTATGCATGTATGTATGTATGCATGTATGTATCTATGCATGTATGTATGTATGTATGTATGTATGTCATTATTCAGTTTATTTCAAAATGTCTTGCCCATAGAGAGAGAAACGGTTTCTAACCAAGATTCAAGGGTCTTTAATTTGAATTTCAACAAAAAGAAGGTATTTTTGTATTTATTTATTTATTTATTATGTACATGTGCAGATATGCATGTCTTGTTTTATGTATGTATTTTCATGCATATATTTGCATGTTTAGACATGCACATATATACTTGAATGATGTGCTAAGTTTCACAGATTTTACAGTTCCAGTGTTGGCTTGGATCTGTAGATTTCAAATCAGCTTTCTCCTTCCTAGTTTTGAGAAGCCCAATTTCTAAAGACTGGTATTTAGGAAGTGTGTTATATGCACATATATATGTAAGTCTGGGGTAGACTTCTTGAATTTGTTTTTACTCCAAAATGGTTTCATCTGCAAATCGTATATAACATATACTAAAATATTTCTTATTGCTAAAGAGTATTTCAGACTATATGTTTATATTAGGAATATATTATAAATGAATTTCATAAAGAGGAATTATTTTAAAAATAAAATACTTATTTATCATGATAAATAATGTCTTGAATACTTGTTTAAATAATGTTTATTATCAGTGGTTTATAGAATGTGAAAATTTAGATAGCTCATCCTTATTTATAAGTTCAATCTGGCACGAAATGATTATGTATATACAAATGTGTGCATACACATACATAGATACATTGTGATTGCTCCACTTCACAGAGTGACATCTCATGCTTCGTCGTTGTCAACAGCATTTCCATCCATGACCTCTCAAATGAGTATTCAGTCGTGTTGCAGTTGCGAAGCTACATTACTTGAAGCATAGGTGATAGACGAATGTTGTAACTTTCTACGCAATTCCAACGGGTCAAATCTGTACACGATTTCACTCTTTTATCACCATCTGTAGATGGGCTGATAAATGAGACTTTCATAAAGATACATCCGTACATCATTGGATTATTTTGAAAAACGCTTGTACAAGTGTACCACTCTCTGAGTCTCCATGATTAATACCTAGTGACAGGCCGAAGTGAGATGTGTAGTAACCAGGTAAGACCGGAGGTTTTACATCAGAGTGTAGCTCTCCTACAAGGAGGTTAAGACGATAGTTAGGGGTCCTCACATTCAGTGGTTTTACTGCGCACCTTGATGCCGACCAATGCGCTCAGAAGGAATGTGGTCACATATGCTAGTTAACCAATAGCTGAGCACCTGATAGGTACTAGAACTCCGTGTTGGAGTCGATCTGGGTAGTTTTGGGATGATTCCACATCGCTTTAAAAATCCTAGAAGTATCGAACCAGGACGCTACTAACAGATGCCGTTTAAAGTCACACTTAGGACATACGTACCCATATCTATCTACCTATATATATGTATATGTGTGTGTGTCTGCTTGCGTACACGTATGTGTATGTGTGTGTGCGCGCATGTGTATGTTTGGCTTTAATAACAGTAGCAGAATATGTCTTAAAATGAAATATACTATTAATTTTATGCTTAAAGATTGTACAATTTCATTGG
>NC_042997.1:12900516-12903016 GCF_006345805.1 Octopus sinensis | reverse complement strand
CAGCGGAATCATACAAGGAAGCTGAACGAAAACAAACTTATATGTAGTTGGTCGTCCTCAAGTTAGCCGAAACTTCAAAGACACAGTCAACCTTTTATCTTTTTAAAATAAATAAATATACACGCCACTAAAATACACTGTGAATGTAACTTCACATAAAAATAACCATAACACACAAAATCACGCGCACACATAAATATATATATATATATACATATATACATAATGCACACCCACATGTATATATGTGTATATATATATATATATATATATTTATGAATTTATATGTATATATAACAAATTAAAAGAGTGCCTTAGCTACAACAACCTAATGACAAAATTAATTGACGTCGCAATGTGACTTAGAGTTTGTAGCTAAGGCACTCTTTTAATTTGTTATATATATATACACATAAATTCATATATATATATATATATATATATATATATATATATATATATATATATTATATATATATATATATATATATATATATATATTATATATATATACATATATATACATATATATACATGTAGGTGTGCATTATGTATATATGTATACATATATATATATTTATGCGTGCGTGTGTGTGTGTGTTGTGGTTATTTTTTTTGTGTATATATATATATATACACGCATATATAAATGCATGCTTACATATGTAGCACAAACAAACATGTACCTTTATTCACATTCGAACATGTGCACGTACGCGGGATTTCGTACAACTGCAGAATAACGGGGCGTTCCAGATAGAAGCTCTTCCTTCGTTTTTTTTTTTATACATATCATACTTCCATCTCCATATACTTTTAACCCGTTCAAAAAATGTTCAGTTGTAGTATACGTATCTCGCTTTTCGAATCATTGATTATAGTTATGTTTTTGAAAGATGAGAAACATTCTTAAAAACAAGAACAAATATGAATCTTGTCTAAAAACAAGAACTAATGCTTAGCAACGTCATATTGTTTTGGATTTTCCTACTTTCGTTTTATCATGCATATCAATTTAAACATTATCTCTTTAAATCTTCACAGTTAAAAAAAATCTTCCTTTACGAAATTGGTAAACATTTACGTTTTTAATTCTCACCGTAAGATCAATCTCGTTGATTAGAAACGTGTCATCAAGTGATTGGTATATGAAAGTTATTCATATTCGATTTTATCTACATGTGTGCATATTTGTATGCATTTTATGCAAGGCGCATACATCTATATATGCATGTGTGAATTTGTGCACAGGTGTACTTGCATAAACATATGCATACGCACTCGCACACACACACACGCATGTATATATATATATACATATATATATATATATATTTATATCTTCGGTAATATGTATACACGCATGTATATATATATATATTTATATCTTAGGTAATATGTATATAAATATATACATACATATGTATATCTTAGGTAATATGTATGCATATATATACATATGTATATCTTAGGAAACATGTACGCATATATATACTCATATATACACACACACAAATGCATATATACTTATATATATATACGTGTGTGAGTGTGTGTGTAAGTATTAATAAACATACATACTTCATATATACACGCGCACAACCAATCACATGCACACAGTTAAACATATTTACACAAATGCATAGATATACATTTATGTAATCAGAATAACTAATAAGCGTTAATATGAACAAAATGCAGTACCGTATATGATAATAGTGTGAATTATGACTGTGTGTGTGTATTTGTACGTGCGTGTGTGTGTGTGTGTGTGTGTGTGTGTGTGTGTGTTTGTACACATCCTTATGTTGTATTATAATGGATCATGACAATAGCTCAGTAGCATATTACACTGCGATATATGGCATCTCTTATAATGTGGTTTTCAAAATTAATATATTCGGTTGAAATATACAGAAAAACAAAAGACGAAGACAGATGTATGAAAAACAAGAAGGTGTATTAGTTTGACGCTCGGGAAAGTGAGAAAGTCTTTTACGTTTCGAGCCTACGCACTTAGTGTGAGAGGATAAGAAACAATCTCGCGGATTTAGTAATCAAGTATGGCGACTGGTTGGGAAAAGAAAGGTTTGACAGGAGAGGTAGAAAGAAGGGAAGATAATAAAGTATTGGCGATGTCAAAACGAAGGTGGTCATGTGTTTATGTGTATGTGAGAATTTTTAAGTGTGTGTGTGGATATTCATAGCATATTCGATTCACTTCTATAAGGAATTCTTGAACCAACGGCGTTCTGATATGTTTTCACTTGGTAACCAAAGTGCCGAAACCTTTGCATTTAAAAAATAGTCGATGGCCTAGTTTACAAAATTCAGCAAAGTGTTCAGTGATCCATGCTGATTCCTACCAACCAATAATAAATCATTTGCACAGTCCACAGCGAGATTCGAAATGACTTGCATATTTATTCTCCTCTGACGAACTCAGTAGCGACTAACACCTTTGCGTTGGAGTATAATGTCAAGTATAAACAATTAACAT
>NC_042997.1:12853016-12895516 GCF_006345805.1 Octopus sinensis | reverse complement strand
TTACTATAGAACTTGATGTTACTTTTAGAAATATAAATCTAAGCATGTTAATGAAACTTGCTTAAATGGACTTCAGAAAAAAAAAAAAAGTCTTGCTTAACAGCAAAAATGATAGAAAGAAATCTTGATTTACATCTATACTGTCATTGTAAAATTAAATTATATTTCTGTACTAAATGATTGTCGTATGTTTTTCTTTCTGAGATGTTTTTCGTTTCTACCTCCCTCCCCTCCCCACTCTTCCCCCCTCTCTCTGTAAGAGAGTTACAGTAAAAGAAATGGGTGCATAAGTACTCAATAATTAATCACTTTACAACGTGCAAATATTAGGTAACACTCGTATCACTCATGATGATGATGATGATGATTACAACCTCAATGTTACCTTACCAATATCTACATACTTAACTATGCTTATACTTATAAATATGTATCTATATTTATATACACTCATAAACGCATAATCATATACATATCTGTATGTAAGAATGTACGTATGTATAAATGTATATATGTATGTATGTATCTATGTATAAACACTACGCTAGCAAAAACAACATAAGCAGGCATGTCCAGATTGATAGGAATCTTCGTACATACATTTTTGTGTAGTTGCCTAATTATTTTATAAGGCATGGTGGGGACTTCTGAAATCATTTTGTGAATAATATTTTTTTTTTTTTTCGAGAACGGATATAGAAAACATAAAGCGAATGACAATTGACAACGAATGAGTAATTGGAAACTAGTAATTTTGTGATTGGTCATCTATTAGTGACTTGTTAATGGGGCTGACAAAGAACTAGTAACATTAGTGACAAACAAAAAATGGTATGTTATGGACTATTACCGCAGTCTTCAGAAAACCATTCAATATCAGCAAAAAAAAACAAACAAAAAACACCAAGCAAAAAAAAGTTAAAATAACATTGAAGTAATAGAGTTATGTCTTTATTTTTTTCCAATCAATAGAATGTCAATTGTTGTAACATCTGTGTTTGGAATTTTTTAGTAATATAATGAATTAGGGAATGGTACTTAGTCAAACACACAGCCATAAATTGTTATTAACAGATACGCATAAATGTATTAGTGTGTGAGTGTTCCTCTCTCTCTTTCTCTGTATATGTTTGTTTGTGCGTGTGAGAGAGAGAGAGAGAGAGAGAGAGAGAGTGTGTGTGTGTGTGTGTGTGTGTGTGTGTGTGTGTGTGTGCGTATGAATGAGGAATGGAAGATGCTATATCGACTTGATTGGTCACTCTTTAAAAATGAGACGAAGTGCAGGAATTGTCATAGTTATTAAAAGCGATCATAAGAGATTCTATATTAATTTTACAGAATTCTAGAGAGTATTAAATATATTAAATATTAAGCAAAAAGATCAGTTACTGAGTTGATAGCGACATAGAACATGAATGCATGTGTACAAGTGATTAGGCCCACGATCTTAAGTTCATGAGTTCAAAACCCGGCTGCGTGTTGTGATCTTGAGCAAGGCACTTTACTCCATGTTGTTCCAGTCAACTCAGCTGGCAAAAATGAGTTCTACCTATATTTCAAAAGGCCAGTCTTGTTACATATTGTGTTGCAAGATCTTCCTGAGAACTACGTTAATGCCAATGCGGTCTGTAGAGAGCTCAGCTACTTGCACGTTAATTTCAAAGGCAGGATGTTCCATCGATCGGATCTTCCAGTGAAAGCGATAAAAATTACATAGACTTAATTTCTTTTTTTAATCCGTCTTATGTTGTGACTTATAGTGTATTAATTAGCTATTCTACCAGCAGTATATTGGATAGATACTATCCTTATTTGGTTGCCTTCACAACCTAACCAGTTGCACAGTCAGAGTTTAATGCGACAGTTATGGATTATAACCCGGTAGGCCACACTGACGAAGCTCAGGGGTTAAGTAACTAGAAGCTGAAACCTGGTTTGTGGAAATCCTTAATTGCGTAATATCTTTATTTGCGATGTTAAACGTTTTAATCCTTTCTGTTTTTTTCGTATTCTGTTTTTCTCTGTTATCTTGGTGCGGTACGGTGAATAAATTTAAGACTTTAGCTCTTATTTCTAGCAAGTGGATGCTTGTTAAGCATCCTTACGCTTCGTAAAAAATTATAATTCATAGCTATTTAATGCTATTGCGCCTGCGATCCACCTACGTCACTGCTGGTGATATCATCAATTTTAAAATTTATCCACCGATGATATGAGCAGTAGTGGCATCTGATTTCGAATCTCAGTGTTTGAATGTTTGTTTTGCTTATATATATTTATATATATTTATGTATAATTTTACCCTCACGGGCTATCCTTTACTATTTTCATATATATATATATATATATATTATAATATAATATATATATATATATATATATATATATATATATATAGTGAAGTATATTTGCCACCAGAATGTGGCTAGCCAATATCGGACGATGCTACTGTAGTTTATAGCCCCAGGAAGACATCTCCTCCAGCTGGTTAACGACACACTGTCTGTGCCCGATCAGTATTTGCGAAGGGAAATCATCGTTCCCATCTCTAACCTGTCGTGATGTCACTGGAAAAAGCATAGGGCATTTTGCGTTCGGAATCACTCCTCATCCCCAGCCGGTGATTGTCACTCGCTATTGACGTGTTACTACCCTTCGCAAATACTGATCAGGCACAGGCAGTGTGACGTTAACCAGCTGGAGGAGATGTCTTCCTGGGGCTATAAACTACAGTAGCATCGTCCCATATGGGTCAGCCACATTTAGATGGCAAATATCCTTCACGATGTCGTGTGGCTACTGTTTACATCTCACTCAGAGATTTATTATTGCTTATATATATATATATATATATATATATATATATATATAATATATATATATATTATATATATATATATATATATATATATATATAATATATATATATATATATATATAAATTGTAACTTTTACAAAAATAACATCCTAGGATTGTATTTTCTGTTGAAATAACTGAAACTGAATTCATGTTACTGAAACTGATTTTATATTAATGAATCTCAGTAAAATTCCCCTTGCTGTCTGAATTCAAATACCTTCAAGATCAATTACGCTTTCGATAACATTAATAATCTTATAGAACTGAGATAGATTGAAGTGAGTACGCTACGTTCCCGACTCTGTGACCTCGCAAACACTAACAAAAATGATTACTAATAAACTGCGATATAATACGAGCCAAAAATATTAATAGTTATTACAAAATGATGAAGATATGGTTGCACACTCTTGTATTTTTGTACTGAATAATTTACTTCTGAAAACAAAGCTGGGCTAAATATCAGTTCACTAACATTGATTCAGTGTCAGGAATATTATTTTGCATAAAACAGAAAATATTTTATATCACGTGACATTCACACACTAATTATAAATATGTATATCATATAGTTTCTTCAACATTAAACACCGTTTTATCAATCAATAATATATTGAAAACGTTTAATATTTTGTTAATGAAAGGACAGCAGCTGATTATCATTGAAAGAATTTTCGTGTAAAGGCTGCTACGCAGCGCTTATCAAAACATCGAGCTAACAGCCTCAAGACACCAGACTTAATGAGGATTAACTTTGCCACCACTAATATTTGTCAAGTGATAAATGCTTTCCTAATACATACATGCATACATACACACACATACATACACACTCATACATACATACATGCATACACAAACACACACACACATATATATATATAGCTATAGGTACAGATGTGGCTGTGTGGTATAAAGCTTGCTTACCAACCATATTGTTCCGAGTTCAGTCCCACTGCGTGGCACCTTGGGTAAGTGTCGTCTGCTATAGCCTCGGGCGGACTAAAGCCTTGTGAGTGGATTTGGTAGATTGTAATTGGAAGAACCCCGTCGTATATATATATATATATATATATATAGTATATATATATATATGTATATGCGTGTGTGTGCGTGTCTCTATATATGTTTGTGTCTCTGTCCCCTACATCACTTGACAACCGATGCTGGTGTGTTTACGCCCCCGTAACTTAGCGGTTCGGCAAAAGAGACCGATGGAATAAGTACTAGGCTTACGAAGAATAAGTCCTGGGGTCGATTTGCTTGACTAAAGGCGGTGCTCTAGCATGACCACAGCCAAATGACTGAAACAGCTAAAAGAATAAAAGAATACATCCATATATACATACACATGATATGCATGTACGTATAAGTAAAAATGCGTTCTATAATGGGTTTATATATCTATACATACATACATACATACATATATATATGTGTGTGTGTGTGTGTGTGGTGTGTGTGTGTGTGTGTGTGTATGTATGTTTATATATATATCGTTGATATAAGCATGTAAAAATTTCGGGAATTAATTCACTTTATGAACGGTGAGTCTAGATGAATAGTGGTATTAGCACTAGCGCGTAAATGTCGACTTGTTAAAAACCCTTTGTATACAAGAAAATTTGGGTGTGTAAATAGCAAATGTGCAGCCGATATATACCACATCAAGTCCAGCAGTAAATAATAAGACTTGTTACATTGTCGTAAAAAAGCACATTCTGCGGATAAGTAGAAAGAAAGTCTTCTCCAAGAGTTGAACCACCAATCTACTATAATCCAAAGTATCAAGATACTATTAGACTAACATCACTCTCATCCATTTGTATCTTGACGTTTTAATCTTATAAACATGAAAAATAAGTTTACTCTTTGCTCTTTTACTTGTTTCAGTCATTTGATTGTGGCCATGCTGGAGTACCGCCTTTAGTCGAGCAAATCAACCCCAGGACTTATTCTTTGTAAGCCTAGTACTTATTCTATCTGTTTCTTTTGCCGAACCGCTGGGTTACGGGGGCGTAAACACACCAGCATCGGTTGTCAAGCGATGTTGGGGGACAAACACAAACACAAAAACTTATACATAAACACACACATACACACACATATATATATACGACGGGCTTCTTTCAGTTTCCGTCTACCAAATCCACTCACATGGCTTTGATCGGCCCAAGGCTATAGTAGAAGACACTTGCCCAAGGTGCTACGCAGTGAGACTGAACCCGGAGCCATGTGGTTCGTAAGCAAGCTACTTACCACACAGCCACTCCTACGCCTATCACATTTAGTAATATATAACACGCCTATAGGATTAAAATGCCTAATTCGAATACTGCCCGACTATGTAGATTATATTAAGGCTCGTGAGCCCAGTTTGACACGTGTTCTCCAATTTATCTATTACTTGCAGTATCGCCCGGCGTTGCCTGGGTTTGTAAGGGAAATAACTATACAGCATTTTTAAAGAGTTATAGCAAAAAAATAGCAAAAAAATGCATTAAAAATGGAAAAATATGATGGTAAATTTTTTTTTAAATCGTTGACTCATCGTAGACATTTTTAGAGAGTTACTTCCCTTTAAAAAATATGCATGAAAATGGAAAAAAATTATGGTAAATTATTTTTAAAATCGTAGACTCATCGTAGACGCGCGCTAATACCCAGAAGGGCTCGATATGAATCACGACTATAAGATACCCGGTTTTGGTTAAACTGCATCGCAAAATGTGGGAGTAGTTAGGAATCTAAATCGAAGGGGACAGACACTCACACAACTACAGTTTTATATATAAAGATGTGCTATTATTTAGTTAGATTCAAGGCGGCGAGTTGACAGAATCGTTACATTTTAGATATCAAATTCCGCCGACGTCCACTTAGCCTTTCACTTATCTTTCCGGGGACGATGAGACATGTACCAGTGGAGAATTGAGGCCAATGTAATTCACAATTAACCTTGCCCACAAAATTTAAGCCTTTTTCCTATTATAGAATAGAACCTATAGCTAGATTCGAATTTACGCTCAAAATGTAAACAAATATACACACACGCACACATCCGCACGCACACACAAACACACAAACACGCACACACACACACACATATACACACACATATACACGGATCGATATATGCACACGCATATACATATATTTTATATTAATATTTTACACTGTATCATAATACGTAACCTCAAGATAAATTTGTACATGTTAGGCTTCCTCTACATTTTTCTAATGATTATTCACTTATTTAACTTTACCCAGCAGATACGAAGCCAACTAGTACGTTGATATTTATGAATGATTCACCCGTGACTCATAAGTGTACATACATTTCGACGAAGTTGTTGATGATTTGACTAAACATTAATTTAACGTGTCGGAGTCGCAATGGTCCAGTGGTTAGGGCAGCGGACTCGCGGTCATAGGATCGCGGTTTCGATTCCCAGACCGGGCGTTGTGAGTGTTTATTGAGCGAAAACACCTAAAGCTCCACGAGGCTCCGGCAGGGGATGGTGGTGATCCCTGCTGTACTCTTTCACCACAACTTTCTCTCCCTCTTACTTCCTGTTTCTGTTGTACCTGTATTTCAAAGGGCCGGCCTTGTCACTCTCTGTGTCACGCTGAATATCCCCGAGAACTACGTTAAGGGTGCACGTGTCTGTGGAGTGCTCAGCCACTTGCACGTTAATTTCACGAACAGGCTGTTCCGTTGATTCGGATCAACCGGAACCCTCATCGTCGTAACTTCAGACATTTAAATGCTGTATATATAATCATCCTATATCTCATCACAAATAGAGTACTCGGTATGAAGTCGCTTGCCAAAATGCGCCAGTACATCTAACCTCATCTAACCTATAGACGTAATGTCTCATCAATCTGTTTTCAACTGTTACTACAACAGCATCTCCTCAACCCGCCACCAGTTGTATGTCGACTCCCACGAGTACTGCTTCATCCATTCATTCATACCCACAACGTCATTTCTTTGGAATTCTTTCCTTGCACAAATCTCGTTCCGGTTTTCTTTTCCTGAAGCCACAACTAGCAAAGTTCTAAGAGGATCTAATAAGATCATTAACCTCACACATCTCCGAGTACCTTCAAATGCTACGGGCTAATCTTTTTACTAAATAATCCGCCCCTCGCTACAAATGCATTTTATTCTTTTACTTGTTTCAGTCATTTGACTGCGGCATGGCTGGAGCACCACCTTTTAGTCGAGCGAATCGACCTCAGGATTTATTCTTTGTAAGTCTAGTACCTATTCTATTGGTCTCTTTTTGCCGAACCGCTAAGTTACAGGGACGGAAACACACTAGCATCGCATTCAAGCGATGTAAGGGGCACAAACACAGACACACAAACACGCACACATTTATATATACATATATACGACGGGCTTCCTTCAGTTTCCGTCTACTAAATCAACTCTCAAGGCGTTGGTCGGCCCGAGGCTATAGTAGAAGGCACTTTCTCAAGGTGCCACGCAATGGGACTGAACCCGGGACAATGTGATTGGTAAGCAAAGTACTTACCACACAGCTGCTCCTGCGCCTAAAAAAAGGCAGCGTTAACGTCTCCCCGGTGGGGAATCGAACTCCGGTCTCCTGCGTGACAGGCGGGCATACTTAACACTATACTACCGAGAACAGACATTGATAATAATTTTTTCTTTGTCACAAACATTATTATAGACACTCAAAGTACTTTATAAATTCAAAACATGGAAATCTGCGCAACATTTTCCCCCTAATGATGTACGTTTTTTATATATAACATGGTCCACGTATTGGTGTTATAGTTGCATACGTTATTTCAACATATCGATTTAAGTTCAGAAAAAGAAAAAATAACTGAAATAGCATTTTTCTTCCAAATAACACATATTTAAAATAATTATACCAATGCAATTTGAAACTTTAAAATGTTACAAAATTACTTTTTATCCTACAATAAACTAATTTAGTCGAACATGGAATAACCGAAAACCAGTCATATCAAGTTGATTTCAAAAAGGCTAAAGAAGGCGTACGAACAGATTTCTTTCCAAATCAATGTTCACTTATTTGAACTCATCGATATTATATGATTCTTCATTCTATCTACTCTCAGATGAAAAAATGGCAGCAGCTTAAATTTCATATAACTCACACAAACACGCGCGCGCACACACACAAAAAAGAGAATAAAATATTTATCAAATAATGTGTCTTGGTATTTCTTTTTGTGACATTCCTTGTCATAGTCTTAGTCGATTTCTATGCCCTTAGGTTTAAATATTCTTTATATAAGGAAGGAAAGAATTCATTACACCAGATTGCAGTCAATCAACTTGAGTTCCCAAAATACAGAACAGGATTGTTCTTATACATTTATAGAACTAGATTCTGCGGACATTTCAAAGATACACGAGTATTACTAAACAAATACATTATACATACATACATAGAAACATAGATACATAGATGCATAAATACATACATACATGTATATATATATATATATATATATATATATGTGTGTGTGTGTGTGTGTGTGTGTGGTGTACATATATATATATATATATATATATATATATATATATATATATATATTAATTGCGGATATTTGCATAAAATGCATTAGCAGAGATAGCCTTATCCCTTCAGACCGAGGACCTTACAATAAGAGTTTTATACTGCTCTTCAGTAGCATCGTAAATATCTCTAGGGTATATTTAGATTATTAAAGCCAAATTCTGAAATGGTACTTCGGTTATGTTATTTGAAACTAAGCACAATATGGAATTGCCAGATTTCTTCAGGCTACGTCTCCAGATCTTTTCCCAAATATCTTTCATTGTAATGACCATGTTTGAGTTAACTCTTCTCGAGTTAAATGGAAATTGTTTTCACATATCTAACGGGAAAGTATGCCATTGTTTTTGATCTGACAAAGACACAAAACACACAAGTATACACAAACACACAAAAAAATTTATCCATCATCCCTATATTCATACATATATATATATGTGCGTATATATATATATATATATATATATATATATATATATATATGTGCGTGTGTGTGTTTGTGTGAGTGTACGCACGTGCGTATATATATATATATATGTGAATATGTGTGACCATGGATGTGCTTGTATGTATATATCTGTAGAAATAATAGAATTTTAATTCATGTTATATTCAATAATGATGCCGAACAATAAACTGTAGGAAATACATCTATTTGAAGAAATTACAAAATATATTTTTTGATTTTGATATCGAAAAATTACATATTTTTATAGACTGAAGTTATTTTCCGGATATTAAATTTTTTCAATAAATTCATTTTAAACCGTTATCTGAATGGTTTCTGACAATCCAGGTATTTAAAAGTCTTCAAAATGGTTTTACTTTTATAATTCTTCTAAATCAATTAAGCTAGACTTTAAAGAGTAAAATATGAAAGAAAATACATTGTCACAAATGGTTAATAATTTTATGAAAAAAAAAAATTATCATTGATTTTTGTTTGCGGCAAAATATATTTTTTAAGCTTTTATCTTCTACAGAATAAGTATCTGCAGGTGCTAAATATTTTATTAACAATTTCTATTTCCCAAATTTGTAATTATTTTGACATTTGGGAAATAACGCTTGACATTCTTTGCCTTCCTCCCTAAACCAGTTGAAACTGATTAATGATTAATAACGAAAATAATGAAAAAGAAATATATAAATATATATAAATTGATAATTTGATTTATATTTTAAAATGTACTTACGACGCGCGAGGAAGGAGACAATAATGATATATCTATTGGCCTTAACATAGAAGATTTTTTTTTACACGATATTCATTCAGTTTCTTTTGGATAAGACTTTTTTTTAGTCAGTGTAATTTAGAAGACAGTTTTACATTTGATTAATATGGTTACATCTTTTTTTGGCACTTTTACAAAACTCCAAATCAGCTATAATCTGGCATCTGATTTGTGTGTGAGGATCTGAATCTTTACACTTATCACCTGCTGATATATTTTGATTACTGACATTCAACATGTCGATGAGGGATTATTAACAAATAGCATAGCCTAGAAGAATGCCAGTTCTGTCATATATATTAGCGACGCGAGCATTATTAAAATAAAGTGATTAATTCAAATTCAAAAAGATCTTTTTTCAGCATTTCTTCGTTTATTTTTTATGAATTAAAGAGTAAGTGAAATAAGACTGAGGCGCAGCGCAATAGACAACAGATAATAATGGCAACATGAATAACTTACAGTACATAAAACCTATAATATTGCATCTATGAGTATATATTATAGATACATATATATATATATGTTAATAGATTAATAGATCTACGTCGTTTTCACTCACATGGGTTGGATCGATTTGTAGCCAGAGAAAATAATCTATGCACAGGACACCACTTTGGGTTCAAACCCAGGACTCGTGACTTTAAAGCAAGCATGTATACATACATATACTGAGACAGACAATCAGACAGGCATAAATTCTACACAGAATTCGAGCAGGTCACTGTTAGTAACCGGTTTGATTGCTGTAAAGAATTTCTGTGAATACGAAAGAAAAACTTTAAAACTTATCTGGATGTAGTACAGGAACAGTATACCCTCAAAACATGCTGAAAGCATCGACAACTAACAATAAATGTGTCTGAATAGGTTATACGAGTCCTAAAATGGAAACATGAGCTAAATCAATGCCAAGTGTGGGAGAATTTTCTTAAATTACGATGTTTACATGACTCAAGATACGGTAGCGAGAGCAATAGAATTGAATAATAAATCAAAAATAATACGATTAACCTATTAAGTCTGTAGATTCGAGACGTTATTGGTGAAAACTAAGAAATCAGTCATGGTGATGCGGCTTGGAACTGAAAAAATGAAATTGTGTTGAATTATTGATGCCGAAATTGCATCAATAATGTAGTAAGTTAATAGAAAAATAATGATTATTTACTAGCTCATCCACTAACAAAAGTACATTGTTAGCTTTATAGCCACGTATTATTAAAGTATCAGATATATACCAATACGTTGCATGAAATTTTGGAGGAAAAATGTGTACCATGTTCATGAAGTGTGTTTAGACGGTTATATCTTAGTAAGAACTATTTTTTTAAATTCTTAAAATATAAAGAATAGATATTTACGTCAAGTATGGCTAAAAGAAGACCAGTCAAAATATTGTGACAAACTCCATCCATGCTGGGAAAATTATTCATATAAGCATACTCACGCCTATAAAAGCATACACATTTCTATATAGATTTAAGTAAAAAATATACGGACACCAATTTTCCTGCAATTCTATCACAGTTTTGATATTGTTGTATCCACTTTTTCTTATACTGTTGTCTCCACTATTTTGATACTACTGTATCCATTTTTTAAAAATTGTTTGTTTTAAATAGTTTGTGGTATTTATATTGTATTGATAATCATTGTTAGAAAGATGTGTTTTATTTACTTGTTAGGTGTAAGGACGTTATAAAACTAATCGTTTGTTTCCGTCGTTTATTATTTCTTTAATATTCGGCGGATATGCATGCATGTGTTTTAGTTTGACTTCAACCTGATTGCTCTTAAATTTTTCATTTAGAATAGTGCTGCGTGATGTGCGATCAAATATTTGATTGTCGAACAAAATTATGGTGATTCCTCGTCATATATTACGTTGTGATGTAGGGTATTTATCTAGAAGTTATATATACATATATGTATTTATGTATGTATGTATGCGTATATATATACGAAGAGAGAGAGAGAGAGAGAGAAAGAGAGAGAGAGAGAGAGAGAAGAGAGAGATAGATAAAAGACATGTATATATATATATATATGCATGGCCTTTGAGAAATTGACCATCGACTTCATACCTACGCAGCGCTTAGCCGTATAAGCGACTCGTCAAATACAAATGGTCGAAGGCGCATGACCTCTTTAGAGCTGTAGGAAGAAATACGTCACCGACACATATTTCTCTAAAGAAGAGTACTTGTCCGTGCAGGATGTGTTACAAGCATGGCGACAGTATCACCCTTACACCGGTTCCGGCCGTGGCGATATTCCAAGATACTTCAACGAATTGGGGATTCCAAGTTAGTAGTAGGTCAAATTTTATATAACACATTGACTAAATACTTCTTTCCTGAAGTTGAAATAGGTCCCCGGGTCAACCGAGCTTTCCTGGTTTCTTGCTCTCACTCTGCCAAGCAAAGCTAACACCTTTTGCTGCAATTCATACAAGTCCCTGGCTGTTTCAGGAACTTCCATTTAATGATGGTTTTGGTTCCTTCGTCATTTCAGTACCATACGTGGCTGGCTAGAGATTTGAAGTTGCATATTTCAGGTATCCTAAAAGACGACCTGCGGTTGTTCAGACGTTTCTGAAACGGGAATCTGGTTGAACAGATGTAATTTTGATTCTGTGAATTATATATGCTACCACCGCTGATGTTGCTTTCGGTAACTCTGCGTCTGCTGTCATCGATGTTATTACCACAGGTGTTGCTGCTAGAGTCACTGCCGATACTGTTACCCTTGGACGTGATCCTGGTGGATCCGTTTCGCTGGCGTAACAGTAATTTCCGGCTGCAATGTTAGTGTCGCTGCTGCCGTCGTAACTGTTCGCATGTCATTCACAGCTGCTTGACTCACTGTTGCCGACGTTGCTGACACTATTGTTGCCTTCTCTGGTGTTGTCGACGATATTGTCGTGGCTGCTTACGGTGTTGCTCTGATTGCCATTACTGGCCACCACGTTAGCTTCGCATCAACGCCCCAGTGGGCAGTCATTGTATACTCTACATGAGCGTCTTGTAGATGCTCGCAGCTTAAGATAGCTTACGAAAATTTTACTTTCCTGTTGCAAGCTAGAAATTCCCCATTCCTTGAGTAGCGCCGAAGAAGCATATTTGAATATCGTAACGGCTGGAATCTATATAAGTGGAGTAACTGCATCCAGCCTGTAACACCACCTGCACAGGCAAATATTATTTTGTTTACAAAACTAACTGACAGTGTCGTATTGATTCCTCCAATAGTAGAGATGCTATGCTCCTTCTACCATTTGAGTCTGACGAGTGACCTCTACGGCTAAGTGCGTTATAGGAACGAAACCAAACCAATGGTCATACACTGACCGGCCGTAATAATTAACATCCTAAACATATTTTTACTCCTCTACTGCTTTAGAGTGTGCTTCTTTTACGGATATATGAACTACTGACGACACACACACACACACACACACTCACATAAGTAATTATACGTGTGTGTATGCATATTTGCAACACATACATACATTTACACACATACTCACACAGCTATAAGGCTGTGCGGCGTATATGCGTGGGTTGTGCTACCCTTAAATATGCGTTTTAAAGCTTAAATATCCTATCTTAGCAATCAAGATTCGTTTCCATACATATTTACAAGCATATCATTAAACTTGGGATCCAAATATTGTAGAAATCAGATTATATGTATATTAAACACTAGCTCTGTATGTATGCTTTTCTAACAAGCCGTTCGTAATTTTCAAAAAAATGTTATTGACAATTGTGTTATACAAATTTATCCTTTATCTTTGTCTTCAGCAAAGAATTGTAATTTTCTAATTTATTTTATTCCGTCTTTTTGTTTTAAGAAGAAAAAAAAAAGAAAGAAACAGATTGGTTTTGTAGGAGCAGTTGATGATTTAATAGTTAATAGTGACGAGAACGTAATAATTATTCTTGATTACCGTCAGTGAATGTTGAGACTGCGTAAAATAGAATGAAACTAATTCAAATAAAACCTGGTGATGTTTAGCTACAATGGAAAACGAAATAATTAGTGAACAAAATACAGTAATAATAAGCGTCGGTATTTATGTTGAATAGTCACTGTTTGATGAAAGAGCAAGATTTGGAGACTGCGCAATGTTCAGGTCTGTACACATGCAAAGGCACACACGCACCAACACATAGATAGATAGATAAATAAGTATGTATGTATGTATGTATGTATGTATGTAGGTAAGTAGGTAGGTAGGTAGGTAGGTAGGTAGGTAAGTAGGTAGGTAGGTAGGTAGGTAGGTAGGTACGTAGATTATTGTAGAATATCCACGATGGATATTCTACTGTGCCATCAGCTGACTGAATTACAATTCACCTTAAAATTGTTACTGTGACCGAGTATTAATGAGACACATGTACCAGCCACTTAGCAGAAATGAGCATTAGAGCAGAAAGTCGATTAAGTCGATTATATCGACTCCAGTGCGTAACTGGTACTTATTTAATCGACCCTGAAAGGATGAAAGGCAAAATCGACCTCGGTGGAATTTGAACTCAGAACGTAGCGGCAGACGAAATACCTATTTCTTTACTACCCAAAAGGGGCTAAACACAGAGAGGACAAACAAGGAGAGACAAACGGATTAAGTCGATTATATCGACACCAGTGCGTAACTGGTACTTATTTAATCGACCCCGAAAGGATGAAAGGCAAAGTCGACCCCGGCGGAATTTGAACTCAGAGCGTAGCGGCAGACGAAATACCGCTAAGCATATATATACCATTCTCCGAACCTTCCGGTGTCTTCCAGTCCGACCTCTCCACTTCGCACATCTTCCCTAACCCAACCTCCCAACTTGGCTCGTTCCCCTACTCTTGCCCACGCTCTCGCACTTGCCCTTACCTCTCCAACACCACCCTCCTCACCACCACCCATCATCGACACTATCATATCACCGACTCCTTCACCTGCGCTTCTACCGCGACCTGTTCACTGACAAAACTTCGTGCTGCACGAAGTTTTGTCAGTGAACAGGTCACGGTCTCAAAACGACGAAAATATTTTGACAAATTAAATTTAAATGTTAAAGTGAATCTAACGGATTTTGTGTACTTCTTAGATGGCTTATAAACATCTTCCAGCCGAAATTGCGAGGATGATCCGGTTCTTGACTGAAGATTGAAGGCTTCGAATGTCCCGTCCGTGTTCCTTGTATCGTCTCCTAAATGTTTTGCGTTCTTATCTCTGTTTGTATTTATATATATATATATATATTATATATATATATATATATATATGTATATATATATATATATATACACACGCACACACACACACACACACACACACACACACACACGCACACACACACACACACACATATATATATATACACATACATATATATATATATATGTATGTATGTATATGTATATTTCTTTTCAATTTTTTGAATGTAGATAACGAAAACAATGTCTTGCATAGTTTTATTGTTCTGCTTATATTTTATATATGTGAGGTGCGAGTCAGTTGGTTGATTTCTTTTTCTCTCTATATATGTATGCATGTATGTATGTATGTTTGTATGTGTATACATGTACTTATATATACACAAACACACGCACACACACACACACATATATATATATATACAAACACATAGATTCATGCATTCGGGGGTGCCTTGGTAGAGAGCAACGTGGCCATCCTGTTTCCTAGGAACAGTTGTCACTACAGTTGTGATGAGAAAAAATGCAGAGGGAACAGCATGCCAATGTAGCAGAATTATTTGATTGTCCATGATTGATTTTATGTGGATGAGTCGAGGGGCCCTTCTTTTGATGCAGTCAAAGAAGTCGCTATGACAAAAGAGCAGCATCTCAGATGCTGAAGATATAGGCCTTAGTGGTTCGTAACTGAACTTTGTAGAGGACCAGCAATTGATGGATACAGGTGTATTTCTTTGAACTCAATAGAAGAAATTGGCATTTGGATGCAGTCCCGGCTGTTACTGATGTTGGGAGTTTTCTTCGGTTGTGACACCTAACACAGCGTGCAACACTGTGGGTGCTCTAGTTAAATGCTGCTTAAGTTTCACTTGCATAGTAAGTATAGTGTATGTTTTTGGTTGGTGAGAAAATCGGGACTAATATGGCTATATTGGAGGATGATTTTTCATTCATGTAATCGGTGCAGCTTCTGTGTGTTGTCTGGGTTATAAGTATCATCTGTGTGGAAAGTCTGGCTGCATACACGTTAGCACATTCCAGGTGCATACAATTGACAACACAGTTAATTAAGATTTATTCAGTGAGTTCTATTCAACACATGTTTATACGTGAATGCATTACATGAAGGCATTTTCAAAGTTTTAACCGATAAAGTTGAACTGAAAAACCCTACAACGAGGCATGAATTTCACGAAGACGTCTTGCAGTCTTGGGAAGAGCTATCTCAGCGGAAAATTCGTGGATGTATTCAACATCAAACTCGTGTTCGGCGTCAAATAGTTGACTGTCGTGGTGGTAACAGATTCGTGTAATAAATTTTGTGTTTATTTTTCTTTCATAATATATATTTTTTCGGATGCAGCCAGACTTTTCACAGATAGTATTTGTGTGAGATTGGTGAGGGCTAGAGTCAGTAAATGGTGGATTTTCTCGGTCAGTAAGATGATGCTTGGTCAGTCAGACTGAAATGCTAGAATGTTATGGTAAATTCAAAATGACGATGCATTCTAGCATTGGGCACATATGTGTGTCGGCTTATGTGTGTGTGGTGAAATGCAACAATTATTATGCTTTTAACTTACAGAAAGAATAGTTGTGAGTATCCTGCAAATATATCTAGAGGACGGACTAAATTTTTTCTATATATTCGCAATCCTTACTCTCTGAAATGAAATGTAGAGTTATAAACGAGTATATCCAAATAATATATTCTGAGGATACTTTGAATAACAGAGAGTTGTGCAGGGGATAGTCTTCATTAATAACAGAACAAGTTATGAAAATAATGGTTAGGTAATACTTACGCTGTAATACGTATGTAATTCATTACATACAATATGTAATGAATTAGCATGGTACAGGGGCGCTTAAATCCTTCGATAAATAATGAAGTAACGCACTGGTCAAAATACTGTACAATCAAATCAATACTTAACATCTGCGAAAGAAGACGCACACATAGTCATATCTTATCGTCTAATTGCGAATATATAGAAAAAAATTAGTCCCTCCTCTCGATATATAAGCGCTTCTGAATAGTAATGGATTGTAGGTATTATTTTACTTGGATTCAAATAGAATTATTTTGCTATTTTCTGGGAAATTTACAGGAGTATGAAATGACAGTAGGTGTACTAAGAAATGGTAATATGCTTATGTTGGAATATTTATTCCTGTAAGAAGATGTGCATCTTTTAGATTTATAGTATTGTAACAAATCAGAATAGAAATTATTCGTGGAACAACAATGAATAAAAGCAAGGTCATGATTTTCACTTGCTAAGCACATAACGTCTAATTTATAACTATCCATGTTGTAATTTAGATCAGTAGAATGTTAACTTATAGTAAAAGTTAAAATGCTGGTCTCGATAAGCTAAAGATTTTATTTAAATTACACTGCAGTAGTGTAGTTATTATTAATATTCTTTAGTAACAGCCATGGCAATTCGGTTATGACGATTGGATTATCTTGCAACAATGTTAAGAATTCAACCTTCATGTGTCTTCAAGTATAGCGAGTGGAACTTAGTAGACGTAAAACTGTAAATAAATTAGTCGTATTCAGATTTATATTTCTATAATTTTCTATCTGCATTTATGGCTGTCGGTATAAACTGATGTGCTGAGTGACGTTTTCGTTCTGACAAATCTTGGTGATGCAACAAAATACAAAGCATACAGAAATAAAGTGATTCGGTCGATATGAACGGATAAATCTTTTGAAGGTGGTACCCCTGCATTGCAGCAATCCAATAAGTAGACGTATTCAGATGAAGGAGCAAACTATATACCGATGTACATTCGATGGCTTGCACAACCTTTCACCAAACAGTGTTCTGAACAAAATAAATGAGTCGATGATTAGTGAATAGGAATGACATAAAGGATAATTTTGGGGGCTATTGATCCTATAAATGTGCTCCAATAACCGTGAGTAGACATTATATTTGGCGGTGCTTGAAACGCATTACATCATTTTTTCTATAACTCTGTGTACTAGAAATGCTCTGTTTAAAGTGTCAATATTTGTAAAACATATTGCAATAACTTGAATATATAACCAAAGAAATTTTATTTTGTTGTTAATTTTATATCGAGTTCTAGCAGGCACATGATTAGAAGAAACTTAGCAGTGAATATTCCAGCACTATATATGCCAGAGGTACAAGACCAGCAGTTTTGAGGAACGAAGTATAATTAATACCTTCAATCACAATACTTAGCTGTGAATTCATGTTATCGTCCTGAAAAAATGAAAGGAAAATTTACTATATTATTTATCATACCTGCTAGAATTTGAAGTCTGCTTAGTCTTCCATCCTTCAAATGCTGTAAAAAAAAACCCATTAAAATATAGATCCTGATTAATAGACTAAAGATCAATGCCAATATGTAATGAATTAGCATGGAACAGGGGCGCTTAAATCCTTCTATAAATAGTCATGTAGCGCACTGGTGAAAATACAGTACAGTCAAATCTATACTTAACATCTGCGAATGAACACACATATACTCATATCTTATTATCTACTCTCTCTTTATTTCTCTCTCTCTCTCTCTCTCTCTCTCTCTCTCTCACACACACACACACAGACCTGCTCATACATTTTCACCTACTCGCGCACACATAAATACACACACTTTCTGTTCCGCTTTTTGTTTTCTCTCTGCCACTTTTCTCCTCTCTCACCTTTTCTCCCAAAGCGGACATATTGAAAGAGTGTGAATGCAAAAAGAAATCAATGAATTAAGACTCTCTTCAAATAAGCCATCACTAGATAACTATGCTGAATCATGGAGTAAATCATCGATTAAATATGCGTCTCTTCTAAAATAGTTACATGTCAAAGATTTGATGAGGCTGATATAGTTGTTTATATTACTTTAAATTGATTCACTTTTTTTATAAACCCTGAATCAATGAAATGCAAATTTGACCCACGTAATCATCATAATTTTTTGGATCAGTTGTCATTGTTTTGTATCTGATCGTTATTAATGTGTTCTGTCGCAGTCATATCACGCCGTTAAGATACATAATTCTTATTACCACAACTTTCTTTGGAATATCAGCGCTCCGTGTTGTGTAAAAAATCAGATGTAATAGGCTCATCATCGTCGTCATTGTTGCTGCTGTTTAGTCTTAGCTTACTCGTCACTGTGTAACCTATTATCATGCACATTCCAACTGTGAATATTCCCAATATGTTTCGGGCAATATGCATTTAGGACTGCATAGTCCAATGTGTGCTTGGTGTAAGTGCATGAAGAGGTACCTGCTAGACTGAGCACGTCAAGTGGTTGTCTCAGTGATACAATTTATACTAATATTTATAAGGAGCGTGATAGAAGTGATTATCCTACCTGGATAACTACCTGGATAATTACTTGGATTATAAACGAAAACATTCACTTTAACGAATGCTTATCTGGATCTGTTCTATTGAGGTGGATATTCGTGGTGAATTGCTGATTCCGTTATTTTTTTAGTTTTTGTTTGGTATAGGTGCAGGAATGGCTGCGTGGTAAGTAGCTTCCTTATCAACCACATGGTTCTGGGTTCAGTCCCACTGCGTGGCACCTTGGGCAAGTGTCTTCTACTATAGCCTCGGACCCACCAAAGCCTTGTGAGTGGATTTGATAGACGGAAACTGAAAGAAGCCCGTCGTATATATGTGTATATGTATGTGTGTGTGTGTGTGCGTGTGTGAGTGTTTGTGTGTCTGTGTTTGTGTCCCCAACATCGCTTCACAACCGATGCTGGTATGTTTACGTCCCCGTAACTTCGGCAAAATAGACCGATATATATATATATTTGTGTGTCTGTGTTTGTCCTCCTAACATCGCTTGACAACTGATGTTGGTGTGTTTACGTCCCCGTAACTTACCAGTTCGGCAAAAGAGACGTTAGAATAAGTGCTAGGCTTACAAAGAATAAGTCCTGGGTCAATTTGTTCGATTAAAATGGCGGTGTTCCAGCATGGCCACAGTCAAATGACTGAAACAAGTAAACGAGTAAAAGAGTATATTCTTTTAATTGTCGCAGTCATTTGAATGTGGCCATACAGCGGCACCGCCTTGTAGTGGTATAGACCGACAACTCAACTCCTCGAATTATTTGTTGAGCCTAGCACTTTTCTATCGGTCCTCTCTGCAGAACCGCTAGGTTACGGAAAGTACACGAAGCAAAAGTCGGCTGTCAAGCAGTGATAGGGGAAGTGGACAGGTAAAGACACACACGCATAGATTCACACACACGCATAGATTCACACACACGCGCATACACGCACGCACACGCACGCACACACGCACACACACATACACACATACACACACACACACACACACACACACACACACACACACACACACACACACACACATATATATATATATATATATATATACGACGTACATTATTCTGTTTCCGTCCACCAAAACCACTCACAACGCTTTGGTCGGCCTCAGATTATAGTAAAAGGTACTTGACCAAGGCGCCACGCAGTGGGACTGAGCTTGGAATGATGTTGAGAAGCAAGCTTCTTATCACACAGCCAATGGAATCCTCGTAAATATAGACTTCATATACGGAACTTAAAATGATTTAGACTGGTAAATCCTTCTTTCTGCTAACAAAAGATTAGTAATTGAAGTCAAGTTTATCACAAAACAGCCCCAGCTTACAGGTGAGATCTTTTCATACCAACGATACGTCATCAGTAAGTTCTACAAATCTTATGCTTTAACGAGGGGCTCTAATAATAAATGCTATGAACTATGTACATTAGAGCCGAGCAATCCCACAACTCAATCCTCAACCAGATACAGAGAAAATATATATATAGCAATATATATACATCTATAAATATATTAGCCGGTGTTTTCAAAGCAATGAATAGCTTTGCAGAAACCATGGTACGCTTTGTTTTCTGACTTTATAATCATCTTATAATCATCTCATAATAATGACTAAATGTATATATTTACCGTTACCTGCCATAAAAAGCCTTTTTTTAATTACAATGTGCACTTTCGTTGATTTCAACGTGTATTTTATATTTTCTTTTTGTAACATATTTCTACTATATATATATATATAATATATATATATATATATATATATATATATATATATATATATATATATATATATATATATATGAGGGTATACTTTCTCCTTTCCATAAACCCAGAAACTTAAAAGGGATAAGTATAATCCCTGTAAACTACTCCTATTACTTGAACAGAGCGGAATATGTCGATGTGAAAAAGTTGAAAAAAAAAATAAAGGTTAGAGTCGGACGGGCTTCGAACTCAGAAAAAAGAATGATGGAACTGAAAGTTAGCAACTCTAATATGCAACAGCTTCTCTCATTGCACCACATTCATATCAGGTTTTATTAATGGAATTGCTGATATATTCAAATGTATGAAAATATAATGACTGCACCAAAAAGTACTGAAGTTTTTGGCTTATGGATTTGTGTGTTAATATCCTGAAGCCTGCATTACATTCTGTTTTATGGCAAAGTTTTTAATTGCACTTACATTGCATCAAGTTGTTGCTATACACAGTGCTTTGAACTTTACGGAATCGCACTCCAAAACTGAGATGTATTTTCACCTTTAATTCTTTAGTTCTTTAGTTAGTTCACACCTTTGTGGTTCTTGCTAAGCAGGAGCACTGCCACAAGCAAACCACGAATATCAAAATATCTTCCACAAGCTTGCACAGATGAATTATACTATTGTCTCGAAAGAATGATTGAAGCATTTATATCTGTATCTAGATGCGTACAGAAAAAGCATACTTGAGGGGTTTTGTTTTGTTCTTTATACTAAATTCTCTTTCTATTAATTTAATACATTCATACACATGATATGGAGGAAATAATACATTCATATACATGATATGGGGAATACATTCATTGATATGATAAGGGGGAAATAGTTATGATATTTTGGGATATCTAGATAGAAAACACAGGCGTTAGATCTTATCGTAAACTTCCATTACATTAAGATAGCTAAACATAGCAAAAATGTATTAAGAGTAACAACCAATGATTTTTTTTTCTTCTCATGACGCACGAATAAGTTTTCCTTCATACAGAAACTGTTAAATACCCTTCGGCCACGTTTGATGAGAAGAATTTTTAAACAGCAATGCATCTTTCAAATTTAATGATAGCGAATGTGTTAGTTTTCTAGAAATAAGAAGTTACCATTGGACCCCAACAGTCGTCATTGCAAAACTAAGAACACAAAAATAAAAATAAATATTCGACAATAGTAAAATAAATGTGATATGAAAAGAAGAAAAACAAATACAGTTTTACGTTATTAGTTTCAAGCCAAGTTGATCCTGAGGGCAATATTTTTTATATAAATGCTTGATTCAGGATATCAGCGTACTTATCAAACGTTTCCAAGTCTTTGACAGCTGCGTTAATCAAAATTTCAATCGCACGAAATGTTATTAAATAAAAATGATTGCTAGAAGCCTATAGTCGGTAATATAATAAGTTTATAATCAAAATATATAATTAATATTTCTATCATATTTTGATGGAAACGATTCAGTGGTGAAATAGTATTTCTGAGTGTTTATACATGTATGCGATGTGTGTGAGTCTGAAATACAGAGAGAAGAGGAATAGTTTTGTGTCAGTTTCTATATATGTGTGGCATTTCTATATCTATGTTATTTTAGTTGTTTAATTCGTATGCTCTTAAGTCCTTTCTGTACAAAGTGCATTGTTGAAGTTTTGTTGCGGCATGTTATCTGAGGTTGTCGTAATATTTTGGGTGGGTATTAGCTTTTGTTTTCTCACATAATATTCCCAGATAATTTCATTGTTATTATGTTTCACAATACTTCCATCCTTCAGGCTTTTCTTTTAATATTTGATTTTTTTCCCCTCCTCTCACTTTCACTCGCTCTCTCTTCTCTATAAATAATGCAATGAAAAATGAAAATATCAACGTGAGACAGTGAAGTAGTGGTAGAGTAAGATATATAGACAGAGAGAGGGTTGACAGGAAAAAGAGAAAAATAAAGTGAGTAGGGGAAACAGACAAAACTTAACAAACTGGAAGGAAAAGAACAGAACGAAAATGAAAAAAGGAAAATGCTATGAATATATGTGTATAGGTGTACACGAGGGTGTAGGTTGCTATGTGTTTATAATTAGCGGATGTATGTGTGTATGTGTATATAAATGTATGAATGTATGTATCTATGTATGTATGTTTGCAAGTATGCTTATATACATATATGTGTGTGTGTATTTATATTTGTGTATGTGTGTAAATTCACACGCACACAAAGTTATAATGCAATACAGTATACATATAATAAATGTATGTGTATTTGTGTGATTGTATTCGTGTGTGTATATGCATGTGCTTGGTTCTTTGAGTGGTGTTAGTGTATATGATTTTATAACTATGCGTATTGAAATATAGTTTGAATTCAAACCCCAGTGTATCGATGTTTATATGCCTTTCTGTAACTATATATGAAGCAAGCGCTTATCTAGACACGAATGTGTCTGTGTGTGTGTATGTGTGTGTATGTGCATGCATATATGTATTTGTATATACCTGTGTGTATATATACGTGTATGAACTTATGTATATTTGTATACCTCAAGCGGGAGGTAGAAAGTCAGAGAACTAGAAAGATAGAGCAGAAGCTGAGGATGGAAAAAAAAACCGTGGTAAGAAGAAGAGGAGATGGAAGGGAAAATTTGCTCAGATATATTAAAAATAAAGAGGGTTTGTTTGCGTTTGAACATTTGAATGCATGTGCTTTTGCCTATACAGCGCAGTGCATGCGTATTAATGGCTAGGTGTATATATGTGTGTATTTAGCAGTGTGAAAATGAAAGGAAATATCAGCAGGCACTGCAATAACATTAATATGCTCCAAGGTTAATTGCGCAGACTGTATGTCAGTGAAAGACGCTTTACTCGGATAAAGAATTTTCTCTTTCGAGCCAAAATGAAGGGTTTTCGGTATTTCTTTTTTTTTTTTAATACAGATTCCAAATTTATAAGATCCATATAATATTTGATAGCCGATATTATTTTGAGCATCGGCAATATATTCATTTATTTTGTTATTTGTTTTTTTTTTATTTATTTATTTTTATATGTATATAGTTTTTTTTTATATTATTCTGGAATTCTATTTTGTAACAAACAGTCAAATGTCAGGTGATTGAAAGTGAACATTATAATTTTTTTTTTTTTTCTCTATTTTCTTTATATTTTTTACTACATTATAGTAATTGCTTCACCGAAATGAAAATACAGTTCTTTTATGGAACTGAATTATTTAATGGGATCAACACTGTCTACGTAATAACAGCAACAACATCAATAACAATAATAATGATGATGATGATGATGATGATAATAATAATAATAATAATAATAATAATGATAATAATAATAATAATAATAATAATAATGATAATAATAGTAATAACAATAATAATAATAATGAGGATGATGATAATAATAATAATCGTAATAATTGCAAAATAAATAATAATATCGACAACTAATTACTTTTATTAGACACAAATTCACATGCAGTTAATATAAAACAATTTGTACAAAAGTTATTACAAAACGAGTAGCGAGTATATATATATATATATATATATAGTGATTATCAATATATAAATCATTGTGCGTGTTTGTGTGTGTGTACATGTCTGAAACATGGTACAATATATTAAGTCTATGAAAACAACTACGGGCAATCCTCCTACGCAAGAGTGAGAACTGAGTACTCACATTCTGAGTGAATCGTTTCGTATTCTCTAATTATTATACCTGGAATAAAGATAGACTATCGATATAGTTTTCATCAGCCCAGCCGTATATCATTGTACACCCTTTGATACCCTCTCATATCCTATTTTAGGATCAGTATTTAATCAAGTGCACTAAGTTTGTTCGTTCAGTGTTCCATAAATTACAGGCACTCTGCTTGAAGACGATGAGGTTATCGCACTTTGCTTACTCTTTTACTTGTTTCAGTCATTTGACTTATTCTTTGTAAGCCTAGTACTTATACTATCGTTCTCTATTTGCCGAACCGCTAAGTTGCGGAGACTTAAACACACCAGCATCGGTTGTCGAGCGATGTTGGGGAGACAAACACACACACACACACACACACACACACATTTATATACATATATATGACGGGCTTCGTTCGGGCTCCGTCTACCAAATCCACTCATAAGTCTTTGGTCGGCCCGAGACTATAGTAGAAGACAATTGCCCAAAGTGCCACGCAGTTGCACTGAACTCGGAACCATGTGTTTGGCAAACAAGCTACTTACCACACAGCTACTCCTGCACCTAAAAAATATGTCCTGAACATACGCTGCTGAGATTAGGGTTGATGATGTTCAGGTCACTGATTGGAACCGAATTCGGAATCTTGGGGCTAGTAACCTGCATTCTTAATCGTTACCTCCTAACCTTTCTTGTAAAACCATTCTTTATAGCTTTGACCTGTTTATAGTCCCATATGTCCATCCAAAGGTGACGGCACACAGCTAACCATAAGATGTAGCCGATTCTCTCCTGGAGCGGTATTTCTTTAGCTTATCAATTATGGTCTCTCCTTCAATCTCATAGTACTAAGGTTAAGGCGATTTCATTTGCATTCGCTGTATAGCTATGGAGGGTAGTTCCATGGTATTTTGGAATTGTTGGTAGCAGCAATCATGGTATTCACGTCTAGAGCCTAACATTGTTGCCAATACTACCACTGCTGTTCGTTCTCAAGCTATTTACCATTGATTCTGCTTTCTGTTGCTAGTACGATGACCTTCAAATGGTCCCTGATATCACAAGTGTAACTGATATACCATCTGCCCCGCACTAGCAATCTGATTCATTTAGTTTCTGATAAATAAATGGTGTACAGCTACGAATTGACTTATGGCTATCCTTGTTCATTAGCTTCTGGATATCCATGAAATCCCGCACGACTGCATGTTGCTACATTCTATACTGTATATTGGCGCTTAGAAATGTGTCTACAGTTGTGTAAATGTAACATCTACTATTGCTCTTCTCTGTAGGTAGAATGTAGTAACTACATAGCCACATGTCTCTTTGCAAGTTTGTTCAGTTCCATATTTCCTTGTGCCCTTAACGGTTAATCTAACGCGCATCCTGTAATAGCAAGAACTCCCTTCAGTTAATCATTACAGTAACAAAAGAAAGCTCCTGCACTTTTTTTTTAACCATGTGCCTTATGTCACCATCTTCATATTTTGCAGGGCAAGAAGTCCAGCAAAATGTCGCATAATGAATTGTTTTCTTTGATACACGTTGAACACGTCATTCCGTTTTTTTTCTCGAACAGGTTCGAGGTTAACGGCTACGTTTGGTCAACAAATTTAATTGTTGTTTGTATTATATTTTTAAAAAACTTTTTTGTTCAATGAAATTGAAACTTACAATACAGTTATTTTTGTGCTTTATTGTATAAGTATTTAAGCTAGGAATCTTACCTGCTTGATTCCTATTTTGCTTTTTTTTCAAAAATAATTCTGGTAAATACTGCTGGTAATATTGTGAGCAGTGGAGGCGCGTGGCTTAGTGGTTAGGGTGTCAGCGTCATGATCGTAAGATTGTGGTTTTGACTCCTGGATCGGGCGACGCGTTGTGTTCTTCAGCAAAGCACTTCATTTCACATTGCTCCAGTGGCAAAAATGAGTAACGCTGCGATGGACTGGCGTCCCGCCCCGCTGGGGAACACATACGCCATTGAAACCGGGAAACCAGGCTCAGAAGCCTGACTGAGCTTTAAAAGGGCGCATTTATTTTATTTGATATAGTGAACAACGCTTCTTCTCAAATCCGAGGGAATATCTTCCAACTGATATAGATATTGAATACTACTATTTGTTAAAAATGTGTAAGCATCTCAGAATTTCTAAAAATAGATCTCTTCTACCTTTGACAAAGGGATATATTCAAATGATCCGCAGTCCTTTCTGTATAAAGAAAACTCTAATACAAAATTATTGCAGTGACTGCTGTGCACTGCTGCTGCTGTTGGAGCTGCGATCGTTAGTACTAGAGATCTCTCTCCTGTTTTTGTTTTTATTTTTAGGACAACGCTCTTAAGAGCTTTCGAGCACCACAATTGGTATCTTTATGCCCTTAAATGCAACACAAAGTTCCACTCCATTAGGCAGGTAGATAAGATCTAGGATCTTCTCTATATTCTTCTGTCTAACCTCGAGGGATATCAGAGAGATCACAAAGTAAAACTCCTTCGCAGTTCGTTTTAACGTGGGGTGGAGCTGCCGCTAGCCTGCAAAATAAATCAGGCAAGATATACCAAATGTTCATCTTTGATAGAGCTCACTCTATGTTAACAAGAAAATTTCTTCTCCGCAAATATGTTAGATAAAGTTTGAGTTCCTTATCAAGTATAGGAACTATAGAATTTCAACACGAACGCTTAGGTTGTGAAAAGGACCTTCATTCTCCTGGAATACCTTATAATAGTTACATGTTGTCCTCTCCTTATATCTTTGAGAGTTCTTTCCAGCAGTGTGTGCTGCTGTTGCTTAGCTCCGTTTTCTTTGCCGATACACAGCAATATTGCACCGTATCCCGGGTAGTTGTTGCCAAAATTCTCTGCTGGGCTCTCTCAATACTCGCTTTCAAAAGTTATACTGCTTCTGTTCACCAAATTTAGTTTTAGCAAAACTCTGATAAATTGAGGACAGTCTAATGAGTATAACAGAGTTAAGCAATGCTAGTTATGAGTTACCGCAACTTAAACCAGAATCTGTTGAATTCAGTTTGCTGCGCTGTACAGCTACAAAAACTTTGTCCGATGCTGACGAACAAGTCAATTGAACACAATCATTTGAACCAGTCCATCGTTTTGGAACACAGTAGTGGTAGATTACAGCAAAGAATTATACATTTGTGGAATCAGTAAGAACAATATCGAAAAGTTTTAACCCGAACAGAAAGCAAATAACACGCACTGCAAGAACTCACATTCTTCTCATCAATGTCAAGATAGTCGCGAGAGCAAAACAACGTGCTTAATGATCCACAGACAACATTTTGAGGGACGTTCTGCACGGCATTTAATACACATGTTTCTTCCATAAGTTTCTCTGATACAAAAAAGTTATATCCAGCGTCGTTCTACGTTTGTATAAAAAGTATAAGTATTATACGTACACTTTATTTTAATCCAATGCTCTTTAAAGTGCATATATCGAAGTAAGTTTAGCCTGGTCAATTTTTATACAAGTTTATAAATGCTTTTTACTTATTTCTATATCAGAATAATTCTTTTCTAACTTAACACACAATGTAGTGGTGTATATTCATCACTAAGGAGAACAAATGATGTTGCAACACTATCTTGTGCTCCGCTCACGACACTCTGAGAACGCTCTCAGTTTTTTAACGCACAATTAACTTTGAAACAAAATATTACAGTTAGCACATTTATATGCTTATATATACATTGCAAATGATAAACACATCAGTATTTTATATAAGGCAGCAAAATCTGACATTCTTAAGACTCACAATTTAACACTGGGGAACAAGTATAATTGCATGCCTTTAGACATCCAATATTTTTGCGATCGAAATATTTCCTACATCGTTTTTGTATTTGGTTTGCACGTTTATTTATGTGAGTTGAAAATATTTTTGTGACCCTAGACAGAACAATATTCCATATATAGTTTTATTTTTAAAATTAGGTTCATCCCCTCAATGAGACAAGAGTCAAACTGGAAATGTGGAGAGAAATATCAACATTCTCTATAATATTGATGACAAAGGTCATGGATATGAGGGTGTATTTTCTGAAATTATTAACCACATATTATCAGGATGAGGTACACTCACCTGCCCAAAATATAGGGAGACACTATACTCTAGAGAAAGTGACTTACTTATACCTGGACGCTCTTTCAGATAAGTCTCTTTGGTAATTATGTGAAATGACAACAATATTCAGAATGGGAAAATATTGAACAATCTTCAGAAAATGCCACTGTGAAACTACTAGTGAACAATACATAGACAGGCCATTAAGGAGCACGTAATCAACCTAATATTGGCATATATCTATACCGACTTCAGCACTGAATTACGATCATCCGAGCAATTAAGGGATGTGATTTCATCCTCATGCTAATAGGTATAAAGTGGCATAAAACACAAACATTTGTGTGAAGAAACTCAGAGATTATCTAAGGTGATGTATATACATTTTGCAGCAATACACACTCTCTTAATTCGAACACACACAAACACACGCAGTTTCAAGCATATAACGTTATACGTAGCATTGAAACTAACTTAATATTTTATTTTAATGAAACTGACGTTATGAAATTAACATTAATATATATCGAAGGCGGTGGGCTAGCAGAATCGTTAGCACCATTTCGCCTGTTTGTACGCTGTGAGTTCAAATTCTGCCGAGGTTGAATTTGCAATCCATCCTTTCGGTGTCAAGAAAATAAGTACTAGTTGATGCTCGGGTCGATGTAATCGACTTATCCCCTCTCCAGCAATCACTGGTCTTTTACCAAAATTTTGAAACCAATATATTTCGACTGTAATTTTTAGCGTTTTGGAATTAGAAGTTTTCTATTGAACAGAATTGCTATCGAAATTAAATTTAAATTTGTCACGAATACAAACGAAAATAATTTTAGTAGCATAAATCATTTCAAAAGCAGTCGCAGCACAGAATATGTTTTTAGCATATATAATTGTAGTTACAAATTACAAGTATGCCTACGCATAAAGAGTGAAATTAGCTTATTATATAAATATAATATTGTTCACTAACAATTCTACTATATAGGTTTCACTAAGAATTCTTATTCTTCTATATTCCGAGAAAGTGTTGAAAGTGCACCGAGAAGAAAATACATTATATATTTGCACCTGTTTAATTCACATTGAGAAATAGTTTCTCACTGCGACACTAACAGTTTATACTGATTAGCCATGAACCAATAGAGAAACATTTTCCTTTTTATTTATTTCTTTTGAACTCATTGTTATTTTCTTACCCTGTAAACGCTGCTGGCAGTGTCTCTCTTATACACATTGTAGCATGTTATATTTCTGATAAAGTACATACTTTGATCGAAATATGAACAACATAAAGTACTGAATATAGTTTCTCTTTATGGTTAAGTAGTGAGTTAACAAAACAATAAATTAGTGATATCATTCACTGGATTCAGGCCATGATAGGCCATAATATTCAAGGGATTTAGTCGGTCATATCGTTCACTGTACATATTTCAGTTTGGCACTCATTTTATCCACTATATTTTGAACTGCTACATTGCAGGATATAAAAGGACACAATAGAACAATAAAATCAGTTTGAGATAGATATATACATATATACTGGCGAACAACGGTTAAGTCAAATAAGCAAATACGATCATTCATCAACAGATGCTTGCGTAGTATACTTAAAATTAGATGGCCCGAACACTTAAGCAATATGGAGCTATGGCAAAGAACAAATCAAGTTTCGATTAGGGAGCAAATGTTTAAGAAAAAGTGTAAGTGGATTTGTAGCACAATTAGAAAAGACACACCAAATGTAGCGAAAAGTACTTTACAGTGGAATCCGTATGGATATAGAAAGAAAGGTAGGCCTAAGAAGTCGTGGCGTAGGATCAACACAGAAGAAATCAGAGAAAGGGGAACATTCATGGCAGAGTATAAATACAGAAGCGAAAAATTATGTGACATAGAATTCAGCTATAAGTGGCCTATTCTCCGTTTTGGATGGTTAAAGGCAGGAAGAAAATATACATATACATGCTCATGCACATACATTCCAATGTATGTGTGTGAGAGAATATGTGTGTGTGTATGTGTGTGTGTTCACGGGTGCAGTTTTTATTTATTTTTATTTCGTGATATTTTATGAAATTTCTTATGAACTCCCGTTTCTATGATTATTGTAGTATGACTAATAACGTCAACATTACTATTGTTAATAGAAATCAAATGCTGTACAAATGCTTAAATTCAGAGAGATTTGTACAATTTCACATTCATTCCGCTCAATCACCAAACCTTTTATATATAATATTACAGACACTTTTTCCTTTAATGTTTATGTTTTCTATAGCCTGACTAGCACAGTGTTATTACTTCCTGATATGAATGTATATAATTTTGATTAATTTTTTAAATACGTATTTTTAATACTTCTTCGTTACAAATATCCTCTCGCAATTTTGGCTGAAACGGGGTTCATCCGAAGGATCTTTCGTGTAATGTTACTTGACATGGTGCGTAGCTCAAAGATCAAAGAGTTTTTCCAGGTGGAGCGGCTACGCCTCTGTCTTGAGTAATCACAGCTCAAGTATGTGGGTAGGATATTGGGTAGAAAAGACTCGCAAGTTGGATTCTTCAAACCGATCCAACAGACATAGGGGTAGAATAAGAAAGATCTGGATGGATATTGACCATGGTTTCAGTTTTTCATGGTTGGGAATCGAGCCGGAAAGTGTAATAATCTTTCGTTTCTGTTCCGTTAACGAAATCCACTCAGAGGTTTTCGGTGACATTTTTCCATTTTGTCACTCTGATAAACTTGGTCGTTTTCAGAGTGGTGTGTGTGAATGTTCGCGGCCTGGCTCAGCTTGGAATAAGGTCACTTGCGAAACTACCTCAGGTTGCCTGATTCAGATGTGGCTGCGGGGTTATGTCGAACAGCTGCTGTTACGTGTGGGACGGATCCGTCTGTCGGCCGAGGCTGTAGTGATAATTGCCCTGCAGCGCTCCTTCAATCCGGCAGACAAAACAGTTTTCCTTTGTCTGGTGGCTGTGGCGAAAGAAGTTGTTTGGTGGACAAATCTGAAAGGAATGAGGAATGAGGAATGAGAACAGATACATTCCTCTTTGGTAGAGTTCACATTGACTTCTTCAAGTTTCACTTGAAAATGAAATTGAGAGTGGAGAAGGAAGTGTCGTCCTCGAGTGAGTTTATTGAAAAGTGGGTCAAAGTTGCGAAAAGGGCAAAGAGTAGAGGGTGCCTCTTTGAGTGCAGACCTGTGAGTGGAAGAGAAGCAATTAGAGAGAGCACTTGCTCTTGGGGGTTGGGGAAGGTTTCGAACAGTGGGGTTCTTCGATTATCCCTAGAGGCCTTCATGTATATGGAGAGACATATCTCCATCATCCTCCTCGGTATTTTTTTATTAACGTTTGTATGCTATGCATCTCTCCTTTCTTTTTCAGTGTATACCCTGTATACTTACATTTTTCTTTATCATTTCGTTATATGTAAATCCTGACCCTTTATGTCTGTGTTTGTATTGTCCCCGTCATCCTTCGCCCTTGTGGCAAATAAATAAAATCATTATTGTTGTTGTTGTTGTTGCCTTTGCACAGATTCTACCGCTGGGGATGTACTACAGTGTCAGCTGTTCCCTACCAGTGAACTAAGGTAACACCTCGTATTTTTCGAGTACCTTCCGGAGTATTCGAGTGGTTCAAATCAGTGCTGTCTGCTGCAAGTGCTCCACACTTATTGCTGCCCATATTTCTTCTACGTACTTCTCGAGATTTTTGCTCACTATTTCCAGGGCTCCGACAATTATTGGTAACACTGCTACCTTTTTCATCGACCAAACTGCTTAACTTCCCAAGCTATCATCATCATTGTTCGACCGTGGTCGAGACAATGGAATTTACTATGTTACGCCAGACTTCACGGTCCATCATAGCATTACGGAGGTCCTGTTGCTGGATGCCTGTATCCCTGGAGATTACATCAGGGTAGGAGAGTGTGCGCCCTCTGGTATTGCGAGTAGATGGCTTCCAGAGGAGAAGAGTAGAAATTACTTCTTTTTCAGCTCTACAACAATGTCCAGCAAACTGGACTCTCCTACCTTTCACAAGAGATGACACAGGTGGTAATTTCCCATATATTTGCATTTTGATTGGATGGCGCTTCCACGAGAGATTTTGGGCTCTCATAAGGAGGCGAGTGTAGGTTCCATCCAACCGCCTCTCAAGCTTCTTTGATAACGTCCAGGTTTCTGAGCCATATAGTAGAATTGGTTCGACTGTGGCTTTGAATATTTCAAGTTTGAAGTCTCTACTTAGATTTGATGACCTCCCATATACCAAGCTAACCTGTCATATCTCTCGACTCTTCTTTCTTCCTTATCGCGTACCTTTTTCTCTGCTGAGCATGCTATATCTATGACCCAGCATAGTTTGTTTTGTTTCTCAATTAAGACTATGTCCGGCTTCCTTTTCTCAATCTCATGATCGCACTGAATCATAAAATCTCATAGGATCTTTGCATTTCTATTTTCGACGATGTCTTCAGGTTTGTTGTCGTACCAATGTTTTGACTGAAAAGACCATACTTGTTGCAAAGTGTCCAATGGACAAGCCTGGTTATATTGTCGTGACCTCTCTTGTATTCCTTCTTGGCTAGTGGCGTGCGTTGACTGGTAACATGCCATACTCTTTTACCGTTTTGTCCACAGATTCTGCACTTATCACTTTTTGCTGTTTTGTCTGTACTGTACTTTATGTAGTTTGTTCTTACTGATTACTCTTGGGCAGCACAGATTAGAGCCTTCGTTTCCTGTTTTAAATCATTTTTAGTCATCCACAGCCATCCTTTTTCTCTGTCTGTCTTATTTTCAACATCCCTTTTCTTTGCCCACCTATTTTCAGTTTCATTCGTTTTAAATTTCTTGTATAGTGCTTTATCTTTGCAATCGTTCATGCTACACAAGCCTGACTTTCCTACTTCTAATAATAGCGGTCCTGTGGCATTTTTTTTTACATACCATGCTATGTTGTTTTCTTCTGTTCTAATGCTGTATTCACATCCAATGAATCCTCAAACCCTCACTTTTTTTTCTTGTTACATACAGTCTGTCTGTATCACCTTTTTGTGTGGAGTGACTCATATCTAGTTAGCAACTTCCTTGTCTTTCTGTCTAAGCTGTTTAGTTCATCTGCTGTACATGCGATTACCCCTGTTCCATATCTAAGGAGTGAAACCTCCCAAGTGTTAACTGCTTCGATCTTATTCCGTCCGTTTTATTTCGACTTAAGGATCAATCTCAGTCTGCGTAAGTACTCCACCTTAAATGTTAATTAATAAACACATCTTTTTGTCTGATCTTTTATAATAATATCCGGTTTATTAGCTTTTATAGTCTTGTCGGTATGTACGGGGAAGTCCCATAGAATCGACACATTTTCTCCCTCAGTCACAGCTTCAGGATGGTGTTAATACCATTTGTCAGCGGTTTTGATTTTATAATGCCGACATATTGTCCAATGTAAATACTGGCCGACTTTGTCATGTCTTGCTTTATATCCTACAGGTGCTAAGACTCTACACTCTGAGATTAGGTGGTCTATAGTTTCAATCTCATCGTTACAGACTCGGCATTTTGTGTTTTTATTATTATTATTATTATTATTATTATATTATTATTATTATTATTATTATTATTATATTATTATTATTATTATTATTTAATGAAAACTCTCAGCTTATTTTGCTGGGTATGACGAAATGTGTTAGTTGTCCACAGTCAGCAGTCTAAGATAATACTTGTTTATAGATCATGCTTGAAAAATCCTGCAGAAACTCTTGCAGTTCCAAGTAATGATTTTTAGGCGTTCTATCTTTACATGCGTACCGATCTTTCTGAGCCGTGTGGGTAATTGAGTGGTACAGCTTCAAAGCACGCCAATTACTATGGTATCACGTCCACTCTCTTCATTGCTCACAGCCTGCGTATTTTCCATTTCGCATCGTCAGTGTTCTTCACCTTTTCTTATTTTTCTTTGATTCTGTTGTCACCAGGACAAGCTATGTTGATTATCATGGAATTCTTTTTTGTTCACAACAACAATGTCAGGTTTCTAAAGTTTGTTCTACTGATCATACTGAATTATTGCATCCCACAGGATTTTGCAATCTTCATTCCTAGTAATTCTTTCTGGGATTTGGTCGCACCACATCTTTGCTCTCTGCAAGCCGTAATTTCCACATATCTACCGATGGATCATTCTTGCCATATTGTCATGTCATCTTTTGTATTCTCGTTGTGCCAATTTCGGGTTTCCACTAACAATATACCATACCGCTTCACTCCTCTCGCCACAAGTTCTGCGTTTGTCATTCTCCGTCGTGTTGTCAATTCTGTATTTTACACTGTTCGTTCTTAACGCTTGTTCTTGTGATTCTATCTGTATCTTAAGGTCACTTCTCGACGTCCATAACTACCGGTCTTCTGTATCAGTTTTGGTTCTCGTATCTCTTGCGAAATGACCGTACATATTTTTCTTACCAAACTATATCTGCTTTCATGTTCTTTTCCTCTTTAAGTTCTTTCTTTACATAATTATCAATTCTTCTGATGCCGGACTTCTTCACATGTTTTAGCAATGTTTCAACGGCATATTTACACACTACCTTCAGCTGTTTTCCTCTGCGCCAACTCAGTCCTGGCAATTGATCAAACCACTCCTAAACTTTCTTCTGGATAGGTACAATCTATCATCTTCATTCTTGGGATGGAATGCTCTGTGCACTGTCAATATTTTCTGTCTTTCTTTTGTCATTTTATGGTTCCGAAGTAATGTGATCGCCCATTTATTTACTACTTGAATTTTATTCCATTCAGTGAATTTTGAGCGGAACACTAATCTTGGTCTTCGAAATATTCTTCCATTTCCTTCTCCATGTTATTGTTGAATTTTAGTATACCAAAGTGTTTAAAACCTCCTTTTCAATTTGTTTCATCCCTTCTTTATTTTGTAATTCTATCCCTGTGAGGGACTATAGCTTGCCTCTTTTCAGGATCATTATACCGCACTATTTGAACCTCAATTCCATCTTAATATAATCACTAAAACAGTGGGCCGTGTTTACCGAACAACTCCACTCCGGGACTTATTCTTTTTTGTAAGCCCAGTACTTGTTCTATCGGACTCTTTTGCCGAACCGCTAAGTAACGGGGACATAAACACATCAGCATCGGTTGTCAAGCAATGCTAGGGGGACAAACATAGACACACAAACACACACACGCATATATATATATATATATATATATATATATATACATACATATATACGACGGTCTTCTTTCAGCTTCCGTCTACCAAATCCGCTCACAAGGCTTTGGTCGGCCCGAGGCTATAGTAGAAGACACTTGCCCAAGGTGCCACGCAGTGGAACTGAACCCGGAACCATGTGGTTGGTAAACAAGCTACTTACCACACAGCCACTCCTGCGCCTACTTATTTTTTATTAGTATTTTATCATTTCCTTATACATAAGTCCGCACATTTGTGTCTGTCTTTGTATTGATCCCCCTTATCCGCCCATGTGGTAAGTAGCTTGTTTACCAACCACATGGTACCGGGTTCGGGCCAATGAAGCTTTGTGCGTGGATTTGGTAGACGGACACTGAAAGAAGCCCGTCGTATATATATATATATATATATATATATATATATATATATATATATATATATATACATATATGTATGCGTGTGTGTATGTATATGTTTGTGTGTCTGTTTGTCACCCCAACATCGCTTGACAATCGATGTTGTGTGTTTACGTCTCCGGAACTTAGCGGTTTGGCAAGAGAAACGAAAGAATAAGTACTAAGCTTACAAAGATTAAGTCCTGGGGTCGATTTGCTAGACTAAAGGCGGTGCTCCAGCATGGCCGCAGTTAAATGACTGAAACAAATAATAGAATAACAGAAAGAAAAAATAGTAATAATAATAATAATAATAATTATTATTATTATTATTAATATTAATATTACTATTATTATTATTATTATTATTATTATTATTATTATTATTATTATTAGTAGTAGTAGTAGTAGTAGTAGTAGTAGTAGTAGTAGTAGTAGTAGTAGTTGTAGTAGTAGTTGTTGTAGTAGTAATGGCAGCATCCGCATCACATTACTCGCAAGTATTAGTTAGATATAGTTTGCATATAGCATGGGATGTTATCTTCGGTGAAAGTCACTAGTGTATCAATGTAGGTACTTAATTCTATTACTTCATCAAAGCCTGAAGAACAGAGGATAGATATTTTAAAAAAGACCTTCCAAAATCTTGTTGAACATTAAATATATTTATAGCTACAAAATTTCACTGTTTCAAACATCTACATCATAAATGAATTGCAAACTTTATTCTTTAGTGTGTTAAAGATTATGATAATATCTTTTTGATTTAGCTGCAGGAATTAATGAAATTTAATGTGTATCAGCATATATGTGTGTATGTATGTGTGTCTGTGTGTGCGTGTTTGTATGTGAAAAGATGCATACATATATAGTTGCATGTATGCATACATACATACATACATACATACATACATACATACATACATACATACATACATACATACATACCAATATATTAAATGAATAAGAAAATCGAAATCGTTAATTTGTGCGATTCTGTTCAAGAAAATAGGACACACGGAAAACTTAATAATCACTAAAATATTTTATGTAATCCTATTAAATGATATGCTTATCAGCTATATACACACCTGCCTAAACATACAAAACAAACACCCATACATAAGTAAGTATTTATACAGATATCGTGCATAAATGCGTGCATAAATATCATATATATATACACACATATATACATGTATGTATATATATATATGAATATATATATGCTTATGTATACATATATATATAATATATACATATATATAGTATATATATATATATATATTATATACATATATAATATATATATTATATATATATATATATATATATTATATATATATATATACATTATATATATGCATATGCTTATGTATACATATATATACATATAGTATATATATATTATATATATATATATATATAATATAGTATATATATGTATATATATATAGGATAAAATCTTTTTCGAGAAAAAAATGTTTATCAATGGCCAGCATATCAAAAAATGCCTTTAAAGGAAAAATTTATACATAATTTACAAGATAAGGGCAGAAGAAAAATTCTAATGCCAGATACGCCGAAAAAAAAAATTGTCGATAACCATTAAATTTATGCGTCTCGAAAAAAACCGGTAGAAATCTCTAAAAAATTCGTTATTACCGTATTGGTCCAATTTCGGGGTTAATTTTATTTTCAGATATATTTGAGATGCTTAAGTCTGCTCGGGACTTGTTGCTTGCTTCTTCCATGGGTTTGAGTAAGTATTTCATTTATATCTCGCGTGTTTGCCGCTGAAGAGGGGAAAATTTCTTGTGAATTAACCCCGAAATTGGACCAATACGATAATAACGAATTTTTTAGAGATTTTTATCTGTTTGTTTCGAGACGCATAAATTTAATGGTTATCGACAATTTTTTGTATCGGCGTATCTGGCATTAGAATTTTCTTCTGCCCTTATCTTGTAAATTATGTATAAATTTTACCTTTAAAGGCATTTTTTGATATGCTGGCAATTGATAAAATTTAATGGCTGATGATTGCTCAACATGATAAAACTGTTGTAATACTTACAATATTTAATAAAATGATGTAGCGTGAAACGATCGTACCAAATTACCGAAGTCATTCTTGTTGCTTATTTTTTATTATTTATATGTATATATATATATATATATATTAAGTATAGTAAAGAATGGAGCTGAACGAAGATTTAACCAAATTCCTTTATTTTATTTTCGACATATGTCTATCTAGATAGACATTTTGTGTCATTAATTTCATGGGCCCCTCGTGAGCGTTTGTCGAAAAGCTTGTCGTGCATTTTGTTGGAGAATTAAGTTCCTGGATTTTCCTGAAGAGAAAGCTGCAAAATGGACTCCTTATTCAATCGGAATTAGGGACTTTGCAGACTTCGAAACATATGTCGAAAATAAAATAAAGGAATTTGGTTAAATCTTCGTTCAGCTCCATGCTTTACTATACTTAATATATAAAACTTCAAATTTCCGCACTAAGGCACGGATTTTATGCCCCATGGTCGTAACTTCAACCGTGTTCTTTCTGTTGTGATTTTTGCTACCCAAGTATCGGTTATCATTTGAATTATCCGTAATAAGATAATTCATTTATCTACTTCAATAATTATATATATATATATATATATATATATATAATATATAATATATTATATATATATATATAATATATATATATATATATATATATATATATATTATATATATATATACATATATTTATATATAATCAAAAATATATATATATATATAATCAAACTACTACTACTACTACTACTATACGAACGGCGTATACGTATATAGACACACTCTATGGTATTATCTTACTTATTGATATTATTATCTTACTTATTGATGTATATTCTTTTATTCTGTTTTATTCTGTTGGATTTGGATGTTCCTCTTAAATTAGTTAATAAATTATATGAATTGGCATTATCTGTAAGTTGGTGATTGAAAGATATCTATTCCTCTATTTTCTTATTTTGTATTATGAATTTCATGTAAAACATTTTACCTTCGCCCATATAATGCAATAAATGAACTAATTGCATTGCAGTTGTAAGCATTTATGTATTAACCTTTTGGGTACTTCACTGGCAGTATATTGGATAAATGATATCCCATAGTGGGTTACACTCATAACCCCTATCTCACTTTGTACTTATATATATATATATATATATATAATATAGAGAGAGAGAGAGAGAAAATAGTAAAAAGTGAAAAAAACTACAGAAGGCTTGTTTTAAAAGGTTAAAAAATATATATTTGAGTCATTATGTCAGAAGAATGTTATAAATTTTTATAACATTCTTCTTCCAAGTAAATTTTTATAACATTCTTCTGACATAATGACTCAAATATATATTTTTTAACCTTTTAAAACAAGCCTTCTGTAGTTTTTTCACTTTTGACTATCTTCTATATATTCAACCACGTGCTTTCACACACCAATTTTCTCACCTATATATATATATATATATATATATTTAAAATGCTGGGGTACATTTGTGATACATCATAACTTCGTGTAGAGTGTCACACATTTTCCCAAGTAATCTATGAATGAATCACATATTTTATTGCTAATTAGCCTCGTTATGAGTTGTTGTAATATTCTATTTCCGGCAGTCTGTTCTCTTTAAGAAAGTAGTTCGCGTTATATATTGTTTACAAAGACCTATTTATACCCATGGGCGTTTACATATATCGAAAATGAAGAAAATGCAAAACTTGACTAAAGGAACATAATCGGTAAATTATAAGCGTAAGAAATGTTAAGAAAATGTGGACTGTTTATTTATTGTTGGTATATTCAGTAATGTACAATTTCGCTTTATGTAAATTAGCATCAAGTGGTACATCAAAAGTATAAAATGACAGGATTGTATACGGTATATAATATACAATTTGAAATATGTTTACAATTCGAAATTTAAATTAAAATTGATATTACGTACATAGTTTAAAAATGTGAGCATGATTAGTTTAAACGAGGATATTTTAAACGTCCAGACGTATGAAAAATATCAAAATAACAAACCTATCCAAATATACTCAGAGTGTGAAAGCATATGTTAATAATTACAAACATAGAATTATAACGTAAACAGCCAAAACAGAAAATGGAAAACGCCAGTGCATTAAACATTACTAAGAAGTGTCTCAAGCACAAAAGCCTTAATTAATCTACAAAGTGTGGGCCAGATTACAATGCTCATATACGCACAAATTCTTTTATTGATCTTGTTCTTTTTTCTTTCAATAATTATGGTGCGACCAGCCTGTGGTGCCACTTTGAAGGGTTTAGGGGAACGAATCGACCCTAGTAATTTTTTCTTTTCTTTTCTTATTCTTTTTTTATTGTTAAGCCCTGTACTAATTCCATGGATACCTTTTGCAGAACCAGTAGGTTACATGGACGTAAGACAACCAACATCGGTTTTCAAGCGTCGGAAGGAAAAAAAGCTATAGCAAAATGACGCATACATACACACACAGACACACACATGCGCGCGCGCACACACACACATATAGATGGCATCTTTCAGTTTCCATCTATAAAATCCACTCACGAGACAATTCGTCTGCCTGGAGCTAGAGTAGAAGACATCTGCCTAAAATTCTATTCAGTGGGCGTGAACCCGGAGTCAGGTGTTTGGAAATTAACACACATACACACACATACATACACTTACACATACATGTGTGTATCTGTGTGTGTTATTCTGTGTGTGTTATTCTCTGTGTGTGCATGTACGTCTATACGCGTACGTGTGTGTGTGCGCGCGCATATATATGTACAAGCAAATGTATATATATATATATATATATATATAATATATATATTGATGAATGTGGGACTTAAGTTAAGGGCACCAGAATTTGGTATGGTATTATCCATATAAATCAAATAGGGTGATTATAATCAAAATAAACAGCAAGAATATCCAAAGTAGTGTAGTACAATTGTTTCATGCTACTTCATTTTATTAAACATTTTAAGTATTACATCAGTTTTAAAATGTCGAGAAATCTTCAGCCACATATAGAATTTTTTAATTAAATGGACAATGTACATTTTTATACGTATTTCATTTGCCAACAATACAAAGAGGGTAGATATATAGACAGAGAGGAAAATTTCATCATTAAGAACATGGTAGTAGAATGTTCTTCTCCATCTGTAGATTTATTATCACTGAGTTCTCTTTGTTATTTAGATCTATCAGTGGAGATCTTAATGATGAAATTAATCTCTCTGTGTATATATCTACACTCTTTGTAATGTTGGCAAATGAAATAAGTATAAAAATGCACATTGGGTAATATTGCGAATAAAGGGTTCAACGTTGGTTCTATGTCAGCGTGACTATATAAGAAGTTTTTGCGTAATAAGATAAAAAAAAACCAAGGCTGTATAGATATTAGAGCATTTATAGATAGAAGGTCATACAGCCTTGGTTTTTTATCATATTATGCAAAAGATTCTTATATATATATATATATTATATATATATATATCACCGTGATCACCGTGATCGACCAGGCCATCAGATGTTGTTACACATCGCTGGTCACAATGCGCTTCGCATTGTTTTAGCCTTCAAATGACGCCACCCCGCTGGCTAAGCGAGCAGGCCAACAGAAGAAAGAGTGGGAGAAAGAGTGGTGGAAGAGTACAGCAGGGATCACCACCCCCTGCCGGAGCCTCGTGGAGATTTTAGGTGTTTTTGGTCAATAAACACTCACAAGGCCCGGTCTGGGAATCGAAACCGCGATCCTACGACCACGAGTCCGCTGCCCTGACCACTGGGCCATTGCGCATCCATATATATATATATATATTACGAGGGTTTACCCAGAAGTAACGGGAAACTTTCTCTGAGGGAAAAACCCATTGTAATTCAGTCTTCCGCAGTTAGAAACCACTTAATGTCACCCTCAGGCATCAATCTACCAACCGGTGCCGTCTAAGTAAGTCGTACTGTCATGTGGTGCG
>NC_042997.1:12825516-12848016 GCF_006345805.1 Octopus sinensis | reverse complement strand
TGGAGTAGAAATGTTTCAATCCCGAATACGTTGATGTGAGAAATTATGTTGGAATGAGTGTTCGGAAGTTAATGCGTTGCTGCTGCTCTGCCACAATTCAAACTTACTGGTTTGGACCTGTAAACATAAACAGTATTGTCGTTACAAGACGTGTTCACTGATTTTTTTGTTTTTAACATCACGATGTAAAGTGCCTCTTTTTGAAACTATATGGTTGGTTACTCTTTACTCTTTTACTCTTTTACTTGTTTCAGTCATTTGACTGCGGCCATGCTGGAGCACCGCCTTTAGTCGAGCAAATCGACCCCGGGACTTATTCTTTGTAAGCCCAGTACTTATTCTATCGGTCTCTTTTGCCGAACCGCTAAGTGACGGGGACGTAAACACACCAGCATCGGTTGTCAAGCAATGCTAGGGGGGCAAACACAGACACACAAACATATACACACACGCTTATATACACATACATACGACAGGCTTCTTTCAGTTTCCGTCTACCAAATCCACTCACAAGGCATTGGTCGGCTCGGGGCTATAGCAGAAGACACTTGCCCAAGATGCCACGCAGTGAGACTGAACCCGGAACCATGTGGTTGGTTAGCAAGCTACTTACCACACAGCCACTCCTGCGCCTATCAACTAATTTATATAATATTTTAGCAGAGAGTGGTGGCTCCTTGGTTTGTTTATATAGATGTAATTGTATTTACTTAATCTACAAACACAGCATGGTTTACCCAATGAATATAAAGGAATATGACGGACTCCTTGTCAAAGACGACTTATTAATGTTCATCAATTTTTGCCGAACGACCTGTACAAATGATTTGTTTATAGTGATCAAAGGTATGCGCTGTACATTAGTTAACTACCTCCATAAAATCGACATCACTCGAACAGGTGCAAAGTGTACCACAAGTAAGTGATCAAAGGCAACCTGAGATGTAGTGTTTTGCTCCAGAACACAACACATTACCTGGCCTATGAATTGAAAGCACCATCTTGTGAGTTAAACACCCTAACCATAAGTCGTGGTATATATGTACGCAAACACACACACACACACACACACATATATATATACATATATATATATAGTTAATCGAAACATGAACGAAGAGAAAGCATAACAATGCGAGGACGTGGAACAAGTATAGTGTTATTGGACGCTCAGGAAATGAAAGAACGAAGGTGGATTTAACGTTTCGAGCAGAGCTCTTCGTCAAAAACATAGAAGAAGGAAAGGTCCAAGGAAGGGAAGACGGAGAGAGAAAATCGCCAACGATACATACGCTGTCACTTATTGAAACGTCGAAAAGGGAATGGGTGAAGAAAAAAAATTCTTTCATAGACAGGAGATTGCAAGAGAAGGAGGTGTGTGTGTGTGTATGTGTGGATATGTGCGTGACTGCTGGTCTGTGTGTGTGTAGTTGTGGCTGTGTATCTATGTGTGTGGTTGGGATTAGTATGGATTAAGGTCTTAGGCAATATATATATATATATATAATATATACACACACATATGTATATTCACTTATAATTTTCGCTGCGTCGTGCAACCTTTTCAACAGATTTGACTCTCATTTTAGAAAAATAATGAAAGAAATGAATGGAAATTTTAACGGTGAGTGTAAAATTATAAGGCTCTTAAGAGAATGACTCCTCTCAGATTCAACAAAATATGTATATATATATATATTCTGGGGGTATTTCGTGGTTTCTTAAAGTCAATGATATATACAAAGCGAGACTATTTCTATGTAATTTTGTGTACATACAAAACAAGCACGAACTTACACACTCATATATAAAAAAGATATCGGTCTGCGTATAAAAATGCTGATATAACTGTTCTCATCGGAACAGCTTGAATGCTGCTTCAAATTACAAAATCAGGTATTGATATTGTGTACGTTATGTATGTTTGTTTGTATGTATGTATGTATGTATGTATGTATGTATGCATGTATGTATGTATGTATGTATGTACGTATGCACTTATGAATATATGTGTGTATGTATGCATGTGTGTACATCATTTATCTGTCTATGAATATAGTATGCATACATATATATATATATATATATATAATATATATATATAATATATATATATATATAACATCTGGATATATATAGTGTAAATAATATATATATGTATGTTGTAGATATATATATATATATATATATATAGATATCTAGATATATATATATATATTATATATATATATATATATATATATATATATAAATTATATAAAAGGGCTTAGTAAAATAAATTACTTTGCCGCATACTGAACTCATTAGAATAGCAGCTAAAAAAAATAGTTTTAAAAAAGTTTTTTAGCTGCTATTTCTAATAGGTTCAGTATGCGGCAAAGTAATTTATTTTACTAAGCCCTTTTATATAATGTAATAATTTGAATTCGCCTTAATTGGTCCCTTTGCATACTGAATACTTGGTGAAATTGATAAATTAATTAATTTTACCCTCAATCGTTGAAATTATATATATATATATATGGATGGATAGATGGATATATATACACACACATATATATTTCGTTTGGGGATTTGTTTTGCAAGGTTTGAGTTCGTGTGTTGAATCATATTCTGTTGAATCTGAGAGGAGTCATTCTCTTTAGTGCCCTATACTTTTACACTCACCGTTAAAATTTCCAGTCATTTCTTTCTTTATTTTTCTGAAAAGAGAGTCAAATCTGTTGAAAAGGTTGCACGACGCAGCGAAAATTATAAGTGAATTTGTAGCCATATGTATGTGTATTTCTATGTCTGTGTTTTGATAAATTTTGTATTCATAGTTAAATCGGTATTTTAGGTCTGTAGCCGCCTGAAATTTCGATCTAAAAATTATGGAGAAATACATATTTAAATTATTATTAAAAATATGATTGATGTAAGGCAATTTCACGGTATTGTAATACTGTTGACGTAATGTATATATGCTATATGAAGGCGGTGAGCTGGCAGAAAATTTAGCACGCCGGGTGGAAAGCTTAGCAGTATTTTGTCTGCCGTTACGTTCTGAGTTCAAATTCCGCCGCGGTCGACTTTGCCTTTCATCCTTTCGGGGTCGAGAAATAAAGTACCAGTTACGCACTGGGGTCGATGCAGTCGACTTAATCCCATTGTTTGTCCCCTCCCTGTTTAACCCCTTGTGAGCAATAAAGAAAGAATATATATATATATTATATATTATAATTATATATATACACATATATATATACTATATGTCAAAACTATATGGGCTGCGTGGTAAGAAGCTTTCTTCCCAACCACATGGTTTCGGGTTCATTTCTACTGCATCGCATCGTCGGCAAGTTTCTTTTACTATAACCTCCGGCCGACCAAAGCCTTGAATAGATTTGATAGAAGGAAACTGAAAGACGTCCGTCGTGTGTTTGTTTACATCCCTGCAACTTAGCGGTTCGGCAAAAGTAACCAATAAAATGAGTACTAGGCTTAGAAATAATAAGTCCTCGCGTCGATTTATTCGACTAAAGGCAGTGCTCCAACATGACTGGTGTCAAATGACTGAAACAAACAAATAAAGGAATATATATATATATATATATGTAGTTAATCCAAACAGGAAAGCACAAAAAAACACAACAACGCGAGGACGTGGAACAAATATAGTATTATTGGACGCTGAGGAAAGAAGGAGGGTTTAACGTTTCGAGCGGAGCTCTTCGTCGGAAATATGGAGTAGGAAAGATCCAATGAAGGGAGAGAGAGGAAAAAAAATCGCCAACGGTACACACGCGGTCACATTTATATATATATATATATATATATATATATATATATATATATATATATATATATATATATATATATATATGTGCATATATAAAATGTGTATATATATATGTGTATGTGTGTATCATATGTATACATTGTTTGTTTGAAATCATGTTTGTGGGTGTGTTTGTGAAGTTGTTAGCTATCTCTTCCTTCATCGTTTTATCGATTTTGATGAAGTTTGACACGAGAGTATAATTCATGTCTGGAAACCTCATGGCTTACTCAGATTGTTGGAGAAACCGATAATAGGGCCCCTAGAAGAGATCTTTATATATATCTAATATATTTGATTTTAAAAAGCAAGGGAAATATCCCATTCACCTCTGGAAGGGTGCCTTATATATAGCCAAGTGAAATAACCCATTCATCTTCCAAAATTCTTTGGTAAAAATGAAATTGAGTATGTTTATTCCTTATTATTTGAACTGTTATTTTGGTAATTTATCCAGTACAATCTTTCAACAAGTAAATAGAATTTTCCTAATCAGTAGATCCACTTATTTCGGTTAGTGACTTATTCGCGAATATACCAACACAAGCGCCTCTGAGGTTAATATTCTCTGGGAACGCACGAAAGCCCTTTTCAGGGTTATTTACTTTGAATTTTTATTATCTCATATCTGATTAGCTTGTTATTGCGTAACATGCTTCACGATTTTAGTATACATAACTAAGTATACTCTGGGAACGCATTAAAGCCCTTTTCGGCTACTTTATTTGAATTCTTACAATTGGGTAACTAATTTCATGTTACTACAAAACTGACTTCACAATCATAACTTATTGGGAATTCCTGTAAATGCACAAAAACAGTTTTAAGGGCTACATAATTTGTATTGCTGTTAATGGATTAGCAAAACAATAATGAGAACGGAACCGAGGGATAAGCCCCGATTTTCCCGGGAATTACCGGGTACGTCAGCTAACGTGTGTGTGTGTGTTTGTCTGTCTGTCTGTCTGTCTGTCTATCTGTTTGTCTGTATGTGTATGACGTGTACTCCCGCTTATTCGCAGAATTAATAATTGTTCGCGGAAACCACCGCATATTCGAGGATCCATAAATATCCTCCGCGATTTTGTATGGCTGTTTTCGAGGCAATATATACCTTTACAAACATTTTAAGGCTAAATTATTAATAACAATATACCTATTTGCCACTTTACAGGACGGCCCTTCGCAGCTGAATGTCCCCCTGATTAGAATAGCTGCGCATCACGTCACTTGATTTTTTTTTGCAGATACATGTACACTGTATCTTCTATCTCTTATTCTTGCTTTCAATCAAACCTAGCTAATTGATATAGCGACATCTATCTATATTTCACACATACACGCCATACATACATATAAAACTCTCCTCTTTACCAAGAAAAAGAGACAGCAAATTCCCATTACGATGTTCCTGAAGTCCACCAAGAAAGCCTTGCATGAAGATATGACATCCCCTAAAACACCTGAAGAAATTTAAATATTCTTTGCTGTGCAGTCATTACCTCTTAAATAAATATCATTCATTATTGGTGAATAACCGTACACTTTATTTTTTATTAAAATATAATTAAATATAGGCGCAGGAGTGGCTGTGTGGTAAGTAGCTTGCTAACCAACCACATGGTTCCGGGTTCAGTCCCACTGCGTAGCATCTTGGGCAAGTGTCTTTTACTATAGCCTCGGGCCGACTAATGCCTTGTGAGTGGATTTGGTAGACGGAAACTGAAAGAAGCCTGTCGTATATATGTATATATATATATATATATGTGTGCGTGTGTTTGTGTGTTTGTCCCCCTAGCATTGCTTGACAACCAATGCTGGTGTGCTTATGTCCCCGTCACTTAGCGGTTCGGCAAAAAGAGACCGATAGAATAAGTACTGGGCTTACAAAGAATAAGTCCCAGGGTCGATTTGCTCGATTAAAGGCGGTGCTCCAGCATGGCCGCAGTCAAATGACTGAAACAAGTAAAAGAGTAAAAGAGTATAGCGTTATATATTACAAATAACAGCACCGAATATCTCCACCAGTTATAACTCCTTCGGCTAATACTGGCGGTCAAATAATCATTGTCCTCACTTCCTGCTTCATGCATCTAATGCAGGAAACTACAAAGACATGGAACCCAACAAGTTACTAATATGTAAGCCTAAAGATTTATCGAACGTTTTTCCCTTTTTTGCTTTTCTTTTCCTTTTATTTCCTTCCCTCTAACATCATTCTGAAACACACAAAAGCCGTTCGATTCACTTCAACATTTAAGTTTAATTTGTCAAAATATTTTCGTCGCTAAAATCCGCGACCTGTTCACTTACAAAAATCCGTGCTGGCTTATAAACACCTTCCACGCTGCAATTGTTTTCGTTTCAGCACATGATTTCAGATCAAATTACTTGCTATGCGAGTACATCTCCGTAAATCATTCTGAAGATATTTGTCAAATGTAACGAGGTAAATATAAATTTACTCCGATTTGATGAACAGAAACAGCTGCTGCAAATGGTTCCGAACTACAATTAAATAGTGGCTTTTTAATACCAATGATCAACTTCTCATTGTTAATTATTGCTCCATTTCTTTTCTTTTCCCTTCTTTTCTATTTACAAAAATATGAATATATTCATATGTTGACATTCTCCCTCAATCTATTTATATATATATATATAATATCCTTTCAATTCGTTTAAAGTAAACGTTTTGTATATGCATAAAAACACTCACATTTTACTATGCCGGTTACGACCTAGTGTTACCAACTGCCAAGAACAGTTTTTGGGGTTGCACCATTAAACCCGTCGTATATGTATGTGTGTGTGTATTATATATATATATAACATATATATATATATATATATATATATATATATATATATATATATATATATATATATATATATATATATTATATATACTTATGCGTGTGTGTCTTTGTGTCCAACCATCGCTTGTTTGGGCGTTTACGTCCGTGTAACCAAGCGGTTCGGAAAAGAGAATGATAGAATAAGTACTAGCCTTCCAAAGAATAAATCCTGCGGTCGATTTCTTCGACTAAAAAAAAAGGACTTTTTAAGTGGGTGCTCCAGCGTGACCGCAGACAGATACCTGAAACAAGTAACAGAGTAAAAGAGAATATGTAAGTATAGATGTATGTATTTATGGATGTATGTGTGTGCGCATGCGCGCGTGTTTGTATGTGTGTGGCTGTGTGTGTGTGTCTGTTTGTGTGTGTGTGTGTAGCCACATATATTCATATGTATATGTATTTTTAATTGCTGGCATGACAACGCCATTTGATTTTGTATCTATAATACACTAGTAAGTATATTATAGATTCAAAAGTTAATATTGTGTAAAAAGTGCTACATAATCATTTTAGCGTTATTTCTATAGCACTTGAAAGTGGTTGTCCTTTCATCAGCATGACATGTAACCCATCAACTATGGGTGAAATTATCTCTTATGATAATAAGCTGATAAAAGGACAATTCTCCTTAAAATATCGCATTGTTCCTTTAAACTTTATACCACACACGGTGTATAAGTATATATATTATATATATATATATATATATATATATATATATATAAAATTTCAACAATTGAGGGTAAAATTAATTAATTAATTAATCAATTCACCAAGTATTCAGTATGCAAAGGGACCATTAAGGCAAATTCAAATTATTACATTATATAAAAGGGCTTAGTAAAATAATTACTTTGCCGCATACTGAACTCGTTAGAAATAGCAGCTAAAAAAACTATTTCTAACACTTAAAGAAAACCTCTCTCATATAGTGTTTGCTCAATTCAACTCAAGAAAGTATGGGGTAGAGACATTAAAAATCAAATGCAAAGGTTATTTGAAAGTACGTACGTTTCAAGATTAGCCAAAATCGACCCTTCTTCATCAGCTCAGAATGCCCTGTTTGAATTTGAAAACACTGAAAATGGGAGCATACCCTTTCGGCTTGTTATCGCTTCTGAAGATCTGTTCCCTAAACTAACAGTGCCAACAAACTCAAAAATGCAAGAGAAAAATTTCTGCTCTCCCCTTTCCACCAGCGTGGGTTAAAATCAGCAAACACTATGCTTTTTTCGGTAAAATCCGAGACAATTAAGTAGAGAGAGATGAATTAAATTTCAAACATTGAGGGTAAAATTAATTAATTAATTAATCAATTTCACCAAGTATTCAGTATGCAAGGACCATTTAAGGCAATTCAATTATTACATTATATAAAGGGCTTAGTAAATAAATACTTTGCCGCATACTGAACTCGTTTGAATAGCAGCTAAAAAAACTATTTCTAACACTTAAAGAAAACCTCTCTCATAAGTGTTTGCTTAATTCAACTCAAAAAGTATGAGAGGTAGAGACATTAAAAATCAAATGCAAAGGTTATTTGAGTACGTACGTTCAAGTTGAGCCAAAATCGACCCTTCTCTCATCGTCAGAATCCCTTGTTTGAATTGAAAACACTGAAAATGGGAGCATACCCTTTCGGCTTGTTATCGCTTCTGAAGATCTGTTCCAAACTAAAGTGCAACAAACTCAAAAATGCAAGAGAAAAATTTCTGCTCTCCCCTTTCCACCAGCGTGGGTTAAAATCAGCAAACACTATGCTTTTTTCGGTAAAATCCGAGACAATACGAGTTCAGTATGCGGCAAAAAATTATTTTACTAAGCCCTTTATATAATATATATATATATATATATATATATATATTATATATAATATATTACGGAGATGTACTTGCATAGCAAGTGATTTGATGGGAGATCGTATGCTGAAACGAAAACAATTGCAGCGTGGAAGGTGTTGTTAAGCCATTTAAGAAACACACAACAGCCGTTCGATTGACTTCAACATTTAAGTTTAATTTGTCAAAATATTTTCGTCGCTTTAAGACTGCGACCTGTTCACTGGCAAAAATCCGTGCTGCATCTCAGATATATATATATATATATATATATACATATATATATATATATATATACATACAGAGAAAGAGATAGAGATAAAGGGCTCAGCCGTGAGCCGTAAATTTGACGTAGTAACTTATACTACACACTCAATAACTGGTTTTGATGCATGTATAGAATGAAGTAGAAATTTGGTTGAAGCATTTTAATCGGCAAATAAAATAAAAGCTTGATAACAAATTTGTGTAATGTAGGAAAAATAGAGAAAGGCCAAAATGTTACGTTAACTTTAAAATCCTGTAATACTTCGGGAACGTTCACTTTATTAAATAGAGGCAAACATCCAAAGTGCAGAGAAATGTGTTATTCCCAGGATGTTCAGACGAAAAAATGAATTTATATTTGTGGTTGGTTCAAATAAAAAGTATCAGTAACAGCGAATAGTGTGTGGGTCATGCCATGTTAGAGCAGATGATTCAAAGAGTGGTGAGAGAGTCACTGAATAATACCTGAACATTACAGTAATGTTAAGCAATTGGTATTTTGGGTTTAAAGGCGGCGAACTGACAGAAACGTTAGTACGCCAGGCGAAATGCTGAGCGGTATTTCGTCTGCCACTACGTTCTGAGTTCAAATTCCGCCGAGGTAGACTTTGCCTTTCATCCTTTCAGTACGCCCTTGGGTCGATATAATCGACTTAATCTGTTTGTCTGTCCTTGTTTGTCCCCTTTGTGTTTAGCCCCTTGTGGGCAGTAAAGAAATAGGTATTTTGGGTTTAAAAGCAACATTTTTGTAGTAAGCTCTCAGACGTTGCAAAATATGTTGTAGTGATACAGTGAATGTGTCCGAGATATAAGCGAGAACGTTGAGAAAAGGTGAGTTGGGAAAGAGTATTTGAAGTGAAGTAGTTAGAAAACTCATATTGCTAGAAAAGTCAGTGCTGTTCTATTGTTAAGTTCTCATTTATGTTACTTGGCGAGGATATCCTTGATTATCAGTTACTAATATCACCTTTATTCGCTAAGATGGATATTGCTCCCTCATATTTTTCAATGTTTGCGCGCGCGTTTTCCTTAATCCTGGTATGTAGTTTTCGGAGAGTGCTACCAATATAACTAGCCTCACATTGATCTCATTATACTTTGTACACAGCATATTCATGTAGACATGTTTGTACCATGAATAGAAAATAAATCGGTAACACACACTTGTTATTGGTCTCGGCGAGTTGTGTTTATTAGCAAGAGCTAAATGTAAGAAAGTCAAATGAGGGCCAGGCGTATAACTAAATCTCACTATGAATGACTTTCCGAACGACAGTAGCAGTAGTCACGCTAAGATATTTATCTTTAGGAAGCAAGGGATTGTGATGGCTATTTTATATGTTACAATCTCTCGAATTTGTTGGAACAGATGAAAGATATGGGTAGCAATTGATTTCCAAAATAATTTTGGAAATGCACGACAAAAATGGTCAGTTGCTATGTTACATTTGTTAGAGTGTGGGCAAACTGACACTTATCTCCTCACCAGTATTGCTCAAATGTTCCCTCAAACATTTGTATGTATTTGTTTGTGTATGTATGAGTATGAGTGTTCGAGGTGTGTCTTAGTGTATGAATATGTAATAAAGTCAAACGGCAAAGTAAAAAGTAAATCCGTAAGCATTTGAGATATAATTAATCAGTTTGCACTAATGTATTAATGCGGCTCTATGGTATTCAAAACCATTTTGATCTCAGATGTGTCACTCCTAGAAATGTATCCGCTTTACAACCCATTACTAAGAAGTAACTGCTCTTTGATCTCCTTATCTGAAATATCTATTTTCCCCTTATGTCACCTCTTAATTAATCTGGAGTCAGTTCTCTAGTTTTTAACGTTCATTATATGAATTAATACTGGACGATATCTTTAGATTTCTATATGCTGCTTTTTGTTCAAACTATATCCTATATCCTTGAGAAAGATATCAAATACAACTCTAATACTTTTAGAAAATTATCTCACACTCACCGTGTTCATATCCTCTACTTAAAATCTGTTCGACTAATCCGTTAACAGGGGAATTTTTGGAAGCCTATTATATTTTTTCTCTTTACTCTTGGAACACTACATGGCATTAGTTTAGATTGTAGATAATTTGTTATGTATAAATACTCAATATAAAAGGCAATATACATCACACAAGGTAGCTGATTATACAAAATATCTAAATTACAATTTAAAATGTGTGGGTTCAAATTCTCCCTGCTTATTGTATATTTTATTTTTCTAATATTAATGAAGTATGCTTCAATAATATTCTATGCGTGATTCATTCAGTTCCTATGCTCCTGTAAAAGATCAATGCAACATGAAATATCAAACTCAATATTTAATTTATAACATTGCCATAGAGGAAAATCTGATTGTGTGAAATTTGGGAACCTTAAATATGCCAGTAGCATGTGAGAATTTAATTTGCTAGAACAGAATAATGAAACCGGATCATACACTCAGATTGCTAGTGGCATGCCTAGACCTCTCTACTATGCAAAACAGCATAATTACGTTTTAACTCCAATTTATTCATTTTTAAATTCAATTTATTGACTTCAATAAAAAATGGAAAATGGCTCAAGAGAAAAAATAAGTCCGAAAAACGCTTTGAGAGAGGTTATTATAATAACTACATCAACAGGTGATGTTAATAGCTAATTTATAAGAGGCTCTATGCAAGAAAAAATATTTTTGTTACAACGTCGATCTGTTGGACGCCAAAATCTTGATATTTCTGTGAAAGAATTATTCTTTGCACAAACGGTGCTTATTTTTAAATGTATTGCAAGAATACGCATATAAAGTTTTATCAGGATGTATTTTCCACAAAATGAAATATTAATGTTAAAGAAGACATTTAAGTTGTTTTTCTTTTAACTCTTTCTCATCACTAAGTGAACGATTTCTAGTAGAAAAAAAACGAACCTAAATTGAATTGGAGATGGAATAATGAATAACTAGACGAAATTGATTCTATGCATGAGTTTATGAAGGCTCGAAGATTGCTTTTTTTTAACTATTCATAACAGCATTCGATTAATGTTAAACATTTTCTTTGAAGATGTTGATATTTAAATAGATAAATTTAGTTAGCGTTATGAGAAACTATATATTTAGATGAGATAAGAGTAAGAAAATGCAAACTATCAGTTGCCATTGAAAACTTTCCTTCGAAAAGCATCCCAAATTATTTATAGGGTAATTCCCTCGCTGTTTAGAGACAATTACTTCACACTACAAATACTTGAAAAATAAGCAAACAAAACCGGAAACTTCAAACAAAACAAAATACATTGATTTTTTTTACTCGGTTTATTTTTCTTATACTTTATTATTTAAACGAATTCTCGTTTCAAATTGAGAATGTTGTTTTTATTCTTTCTATTGACTTCAATTTTGATATTTTTTTTATTACGTATACCTTTTGACGACAAAGAAGGATAATTACTTAAACATTTCGTGATAGTATATATTGAATTAAATGCCAAATTATCTAGTTGTTTCTAATTTGTTTATCCTATATTTATTAAAATTTCATTCCTTATTCTTTTATTCTATTCTTCTTTAGTGATGTCATTCTTTGTCATGACACATGTGCACTTTGAAAATATATATATATATACATACACATGTATATATTTATATATATATGTATGTCTATTCATATATATATATATATATATATATATATATGTATGTATGTTTATTCATATATATATATTATATATATTATATATATATATATATATATATATATATATAAAGGGGAGAGTGAAAGAGTGACAGTACGCATATATCTTAAAGAGACATGTTGGTAAGTGTGGAACAATGCGAGAAGATACAAAGTAAATTACAAAAAAGAATGTCCTGATGAAGGTACCATAGCTCCGAAATATAGAAATATAAGGTAAAAGTACAATTTTGTTTTCGTTTTATCTTTTTGCAGTTTACTTTATAACATCTCGCATTGTTCCGCCCTTACATAACAAATCTCTTAAATTGATATCACACATTGCTTCACTAAAACTACTCCAATTTAATTTCTCTTTCTCTTTATATCTCTTTATATATATATATATATATATAAAAATAAATAAATATATATATATATATATATATATATGTGTGTGTGTGTGTGTGTGTATCTATGTATATATGTATATATAAATATACATATATATATGTGTGTGTGTGTGTGTTTGTGTGCATGTGTGTGTGTGTATATATGTATGTAATATATATGTATAAATATAAACAGTTATTTGCAATGTTCTACCGTCAAAGAAATTTATAGTCATCAACCAAGCGTGGCAAAGGGTGTCAGGTCACCTGCATGGCTAGAAATTGGAGCTAAAATCCACCAATAATGTTACAAAACACAGCATACATTTTGATTGAGTCTACAATCGCTCCGAACACCGAACCGAGAATTCTCTAGACTTTCCGGCCAGTTTTGGCTATTTACTTAGCCATCGTCAGTAAGCCTCGTTCTGCTGATTCCGGGCTACCTCGTTCATCAGAATACATGTTTACAGCATAAAAAAATTATGGATAATGTGGCGAGCTGGCAGAAACGTTAGCACACCGGGCGAAATGCTTAGCAGTGTTTCGTCTGCCGTTACGTTCTGAGTTCAAATTCTGCCGAGGTCGACTTTGCCTTTCATTCTTTCGGGGTCGACACAGTACCATTTACGCATTGGGATCGATGTAATCCACTTAATTCCTTTGTCTGTCCTTGTTTGTCCCCCTATTTTTTGCTTCTTGTGTGCAATAAAGAAATAAGAATCGTTAACACGCCGGGCGAAATGCATAGCCCTATTTCGTCTGCTGTTACGTTCTGAGTTCAAATGCCGCTGATGTCGATTTTGCCTTTCATTCTTTCCGGGTCGATTAAATAAGTACCAATTACGCACTAGGGTCGATATAATCGACTTAATCCGTTTGTCTGTCCTTGTTTGTCCCCTTTGTTTGTAGCCCCTTGTGGGCAGTAAAGAAATAAGAAACGTTAGCATGCCGGGCGAAATGCTTTAGCGGTATTTCGACTCTCTTTACGTTCTGAGTTCCAATTCTGCTGAGGTTGACTTTGCCTTACATCCTTTCGGGGTGGATAAATTAAGTACCAGTTGCGTAGTGGAATCGATCTAATCACTTCCCTCCTACCCGAAAATTTCGGGTCTTGTGCCTAGAGTAGAAAATAAAAAAAATAAAAAATTATGAATGATTCAGCAGATCGCTTATATATATACAAAAAATTAAAACAGCTATTTTTCAATGTTAAACCGTAAAGTGAGATCATAGTAGCCAACTAAACGTGACTAAGGATGTCAAGTTCTACACTGCTAGAAGTCAGTGCTAAAATGCTCCAGTACTGTTATAAAGCACATACCATAGAGTTCTGATAGGGGCTGATTTCGCTCCGAACACCGACCGATGTAGGTGTCTTAACACCCTTAGTCACGTTCCGTTGACGACTATAACTTTGCCTTCTTATAGCTTGCTGGCAATTTCAAATATTCAATGATGTTGAGAGTGAAACCTATATCACAATGACTTTTTTGCATGATATTATTTTGTGCCTTTTTTTAAGCACAAGGAGGAATAAAAGATCAGTGGACATTTCATTTCGTTTGAGTATCTGCGACAATGGAATTGCACTATTTCTATAATTCAGTCACTCGGGAAAACAAAGAGCGTTTTGTATAAACAGCAGGTGTGTTTATTTTCTGGTTTATTGGTGCACAACTTGCATCCTTCTTTGAGTTATTATTGAGACCCAAGATGTCCATCTAATTCAATTATAGGTTCAAATGATCGAGTATTCTTACAAAATAAAATTAGCATGGTCTAATTAAGAAGTTTGACACAGGAGTAATTCGTCCAGTGTTTCTGTCTACACGATACTCGCCCCTTTATTCGTTTCATTTCACGCATTTAGTCGACTCTTCAGTATAGTGGATGCACTCACCAAACGTGTCCAAGGTGAGGTCGAACCCATCTATATTCATATGTGTGTGTGGATATGCATGTGTGTGCATATGCATGTGTGTATGTGCATATGTGTATGTGTGTGTGTGAAAGAAAAAGAGCAGATAATACGAAATTACTCTCAAGCGCTTATATCTATTTCTGCTATAAGTAACCGTACATCCAGGGCTAAATGGCACTATAATATAACACTATTTGAATGAAATGGCTCTTTGATGGGGAAGGTTTCTATATATATATATATATACATATATATATACATATATATATAGCTAACGACATCGAAACTGACAGCTAATAATCAGAATGTGGAAACATTAGACCCCTCCGCTGCCCGTATATATATATATATATATATATATATAATATATATATATATATGTGTGTGTGTGTGTGTGTGTGTGTGTGAGAGCATAAAATTTTAAACACTTTCAAACGTTATTTAACATTAATTCAAGTGCCTTCTTATTTCTTTTCAAATGTCGATTCTTTTTGTGAATATGCTTGTGTTTTGTTCACATACACAAGTACAAAATAAACAGTTTTTTTCTTTCTCTGAGAGAACTTACTTACTTGAAATGTTCATTTTATTTCAATAACAGTAAACTTTTAATTATTACAAATCAGTACATAACTCCTACATTCTTTTTATTATGGACATTGTATTTTTTGACATGGATAAAATAGCAGCTTATTATTACGTTACAATGAATCTTTACATCAAGTAGAAATATTTGTTTCAGAGAAATTATGTATGTGTGCGTGTGTGCTTGTGCTTGTGTGTGTGTGTGTGTGTGTGTGTGTGTGTGGTGTGTGTGTGTGTTTGTGTGTGTGTGTGTGCGTGTATGTGCTTGTGTAGAGCAGGTATGCTCTTAATTTAACTGCTCCTTCTCAAACTGTACAATCCTGTCGGAAACCAGGGGTTCAATGAGCGCAAAATCTATGTTATATGATTCTATTTAAGTTTTAGTTAAGAAAGTGTCATTCATTAGTTTATTGTATGAAAAAATGCTAACAAGTATTGCTGATTAAAAATATATGCTTCTTGTGAATTGCCAGAAATTACAATATGGTTGAACTCACTTATTAACGCGGTTTTACGGAAGATTATGCCTGAAGCAATGTTCCAGTATGGAAGAAATGTGAATCACATAAATTGAGAATAATTAACGAATTAGCTTTAAGTTCCGGGACAGGGTATGACTTGGTGGATGATGAACGTTTCCACGAGTAAGTAGTACATTTGGCTGGAGGTGTAAAGATATATATATATATATATATATATATATATATATATATATGTACATATAATATGTGTGTGCATTTCATATATATATATATACATATACATATATATATATATATATATATATATATATATATATATATATATATTATAAATCTGTGTGTGTATATATGTATATGTATGCATATATATATATGTATATATACTTATATATATGAATGCGAACACACACATATTTATATACATATATATGATATATGTAAATATATATATAATGTGTGTAAATATTCTATGCATATCTCTCCCATACAATTATAGTTGCAGATACATATTTGTATGTATGCTTCATTCTATACACGTAGATACACACATACACACATACACACACACACACACACACACACATATATATATATATATATATATATATATATATATATATATATATATATAAGCTTTCATCGATATGGGTAATATTAAATAGCGTAAACTAAATATATACGTGTTTGTACGCATGTGCGTGAGTGCGTATGTGCTTCCGTAGTGTGTATGTGTATACGTCTTCGAGTTTGTGAAGGAAACATTCTGAGAGAATTAACGTAATATTTTGGTCCCTAACTTCAGCTACTGTCCTCATCCCTTTCTCTATTGAAATATACTATACCAAAATCACAAAATTCCTCCAAAGTGTGTTTACCTTTTAATAGTATTTCTTACTCGATAGAGAATATTATTCAGTACGCCGTCTAACAATCTTCTAATAATTCATGAGGCTACACACATTCAAACGTACACAAACACACATATTTTAGCACACACACACACGCATAATTTGGTTCGCGCGCGCACACACACACGCACTCTTTACGTCTCTGTATATTAGATATGCTAATATTATATTTCTCTTCTCATGACATTAATCTATACCGTGACGATGGATTAGAGATATCTCATAGCTGTGATGTTCATACCCTTGATATATTTAGGAAAAATTTAATGTCTATCTTTGATAAATAAAAACTTTAAAATGGCTGTCGCTACAAACTTATCTGAAGTCAGTTACTTACATGCTTCTCGAGAGATAATCCTCTACTCTTACATCCCTACAATACATTCGGAGAAAGGCCCGCACATATACATAAACCCTCTAGTCAACGCCACCTTTGTTTTTAACTATAACATTTAAAAAAAATTATTGTTGTATTTAGGGATGGTCATGTTGCCAGTTTAGCCAATAAAAACACACGCACTATATATTGGGTGTTAATTTTCTCACACAAATAAGAAAGAAGAAATAACGGACTACTGATGAGGTCACAGAAGTGTAATGAAAGAATTGTGGCCGAAATACGATTAATTTAAAAAATAAAATAAAGCTGAAGCAAATTAACACAAAAATATATAGTGCGTTTGGTTTTATTGGCTAAACTGGCAACATGACCATCCCTAAATACAACAATATATGTTTCAATACACGAATTCACATCAAGAATCTTGTAAGACAAATATATAAACGTAACTTAAAAAAAAAAAGTTTATAGCTAATACCAGGATATATCTCTCTTCTTCTAAGAAATTATTTGATAAAACAGCTTATACTGTAATAAATGCATGTCTATCGGTGGCTTCATTGAGAAAATAGCTCCTACAAGAAAGTGTATGAAGTTTAAGAATAAACCTACTAAGATTAAACGGCTCGCTCCACATTTATCTTTGAATACTATACCAAAGGTATGTAGAAAATTCCTTGCCCCATAGATAAAAATTTCTCTAGTAGCTACAGTTAAAAAACAGATTTTAATAGACGCTCAGTGAAGATTCTTGTTTCTTGACTCAAAATGAAAAATACTATTATCCGCAAATCACACCAGGTGTCTACACCAAAATGTAACTATAGAGATCAAGATACTTGCCTACTCGACCAAGCATGCCAGAATATCTCTATTGATAACGGAACTGAAGTTGCAGTACTATACAATAACGAAGCAAATGAAACAATGGTCAATTTACAGAACATTGGTCAATGTTCTATATATATATATATAGAACATTGTTCAATGTTCTATATATATATATTTTTTTTTTTATATATGAATAAGGATAAATTCGTTAATTTAATTATCTTCTTATCAAGTGGCCAGCATGGGAATAAAAACCTCCAAAGGTAATAATTATTATTAAAATTATAATTTACGGTATCTAAGAGATACCTCCACGCTGGAAATATCACCCAAAACTTGACTCTTGAACCACATTAAATGTTCATACAGCACCAGGAAAAGATGAACTAGCAAAAAATTTGCTAGATCATCTTGTCCATTTGTCTTTTCTCCTGGTGCTGTATGAACATTTAATGTGGTTTTAGAGTCAAGATTTGGCTGCTATTTCCAGCGTGGAGGTATCTCTTAGATACCGTAAATTATAATATATTTTATATGCATGTATTTAAATATTATATATATATCATTATATATTATATTGCTTTATATATTTTTACACATTTTTCTGTATATTATCCTTCACCCTACATTTTTTGTGCATGTGCATATATAGACGTGAATAAGAAATAATCGCGTGCGTATGGGTATATATGTGTGTGTGTGCGGGTATGTATATGTGTACGTTTGTGTGTGTGTATGTGTGTGCGGGTATGTATATGTGTACATGTGTATGGTTGCATATATATGTACGCATATAGACGTATTTGTGGGTGTGCATGTATGTGTTTCACGCGAGTCTGAGTGAGCATACGCATATAGTCCCATGTACATGAGTGTGCGTGCGCGCATGTGAACGCATGTATATGCGCGCATATGCAAATTCTATGAGCATTTTTACTTTCTCCTTTCGGGTTTTCCCCTTTATTTAACGGTCATTTTCATAGCATTTTTTTGTCTTAATAACTGACAAGATGCCGGAGCAGATTTCCGCCCCGACATCCGAAACTCGGAGTTTTATTATGACGACCGAATAATTGTCACATATTATATTACAGATAAATTCCTCTATTTACATAATATCGAGGTCTCATTCATTTTTTTGTTGTCATGCTATTAGTATTAACATATATATATTAGGGGTTTTCGGGGTATAAATAGCCAAAACGGTGTATAACTGGAAAATATTCCGAAAATTATTTAATCCCGAAAGGGAAGAAACTCTTACGTTTCGATCAGACACAGTGACTTGACAACGAAAAATACGATTTGTGCTTACAATAATTGTTCTTATTTTCGGTTTTGTTAAGCAATATTTTAATCATTTAGAAATATTTTTAAGTGAATACGATTTCAAAAATGCAAGCTGGTGTTTGTACTGTAAGCATTTATGTCTTAGCTTTCTTTAAACTAACAATTTTAATGTTTTTTAAAATTATTTTCAAGTGAATATCATTACAAAAAATTGGGGGCGGGCATATTAAAAAATATTTAAAATTGAAAATGACTTTTAAAATACGGTACATATTTCGTAACCTCGGTGTGGAATAATTTTTTTTCTATAGGTATTTTTCGAGTGCATTCAACGTATCTCACAATCAAAGATTTGGCTACTATTTCTATCACGCCCTGCTACCGCGTAATAACTATTTGCGATAAAGGACTCCAAGTACTTGTTACGTGGTAGTAGGGTGTGCAAGAAATAACACGCAAATCATTCCTTTTCTGGGGAAGGGAGCCGTTTACGCATGATTTCGATGTCATATTCGCTGAAAGCATGCGAAATAACCTGGTAAAGAAAAAAAAACCTACGAAACAATACACTATTGCTGAGAAACTCAGACTTTCCCAGTGAGCCAGCGGGTCACTAGTAGTCTAATATATATACAGTTGCTGCCAAAATGTTCAGAACGGCATTGTTTTCGTCAGAATAGTAGGTATAAGTTTTTATCAAAGTTGTTTTATATTCTATAATTTTCACAGACAGTAAATACGATATTGTTTGTTATTGTCTGAGATTGTGGTGTAATTTGAGAGGATAATAAAAAAGTTATGGATGATTTAGTGATTTACTGCAAAACCCATGGCGGCCAAAATAATCAGAACGGTTGCTTTTACTCCATCTTTTAGTATATTTAACCGTCGAACTCTAATGTTTTGAATTTGTTTACGTGACAGTTCGTTTACTAAACATTAGTAAGAATATCTGCAGTGTACTTTGTTAATATAATGCCACTTACTCCGTTACCGATTCGTCAGCAGATTATTAAGCTTCGAAAGAAAGATAATTTAAGTATTAGGTCTATTGCAAATATGGTTAACAAGTCAAAAAGTGTTGTTCACGGTATTCTTAAGGTCTTCGATGATTGTGGTTCGTGTGAAGCAAGAAAGGCTACAGGTAGGCCATGAAAAACGACCAAGAGAGAATATCGTGCTATGGTAAAGTTGGTTAGAAAGGACAGATCTAAAACTGCTGCTGCTGTTTTTCGGGAAATGAGCATTGTACTGAAGAAAATTTTATCTCGAAAAACTGAGTCTCGTCCTTTAGTTGAACATGACCTACAAGCAAGAGCACCTGCAGTGAATCTACTGATCAGCTCCAAGAATAAAAAGTGTCGTCTTACCTCTGCAATCGAACATGTGTTGTGGTCTCAAGAAAAATGGCAAACGGTGCATTTCAGTGATGAATCTAAGTCTATGTTATTTGGCTCAGATGGGAAAAGCAGGTCGAAAAGCAGGTGAAAAATTGTCACCTAAATGCCTTAAGACTAGTGTTAAATTCGGTGGAATATGTGTAATGGTTTGGGGGATGATGTCTGGAAATGTTGTGGGCCCTTTGCTGCGATTACATGGAAAGGTAAATGCAGGAGTTTATAAACAACTTGTAAAAGATCATGTCTTGCCTGTGCTGAGAAATTCAACTATGCAACCACCCATATTCATGCAGGACAATGCCCCATGTCACAAGGCTAAGGTGGTCATGAACTTCCTCAAGGCTGAAAAGGTTATTGTTATGGATTGGCCTGCTCAAAGCCCAGACCTCAATGCTATTGAAAATGTGTGGAATATTCTAGAAGAACGTTTGAAAGCCAGAAATCCTAAAACAACTGAGCAATTATGGAATGCCCTTCAGGAAGAATGGAATAAGACCACCCAGCAAGAAATTGAAAATTTAATTTCCCCATGCAGTCAAAAATGTCAACTTTGATTGAAGCTAAAGGGCTTCACACTAAATATTAAATAATTCCAGCATTCTCTGTCACTTTTTGACTATTTTGTTATTGTTTCAACCGTTCTGATCATTTGGCCACCATGGGTTTTGCAGTAAATCCCTATATCATCCATAACGTTTGTATTATCCACTCAAATTACACCAAAATCTCAGAAAATACCAATTAATATTGTATTTATTGTCTGTGAAAATTATAGAGAATAAAACAACTTTAATAAAAACTTATACCTACTTTTCTGACGAAAACAATGCCGTTCTGAACATTTTGGCCGCAACTGTATATATATTAAGTTAGGCGATGTCAGAGGCGAATATATTCATCATAGATTTATTGTTTCTATATGATTTCCAGATGATTACAATCGGTTCGTATCCCTGTTCATGTAGCTTTATTAATTATACGTACATTTTTAATCACTATATATGCTGAGTAAGGCGGTGAGTTGGCAGAAACGTCAGCACACCGGGCGAAATGCTTGGTGGTATTTCGCCTGCCGCTACTTAGTGCGTCCAAATTCCGCCGAAGTCTACTTTGCCTTTCATCATTTCGGGGTCGATAAATTAAGTACCAGTTACGCACTGGGTCGATGTAATCGACTTAATCCGATTGTTTGTCCTTGTTTGTCATCTCTGTGTTTAGCCCCTTGTGGGTAGTAAAGAAATAGATATTTCGTCTGCCGCTACGTTCTGAGTTCAAATTCCGCAGAGGTCGACTTTACCTTTCATCCTCTCGGCGTCGATAAATTAAGTACCAATTGCGTACTGGGGTCTATCTAATCGATTGGAACCCTCGCCCAAAATTTCGGGTCTTACCTAGAGTAGAAAAGAATGTGCATGCTGAGTATAAAGCAGTGAGCTGACAGAATCGGTAGAATGCCGGTCAAAATGCTTATCAGCATTTTGTCAGTCTTTATGTTCTGAGTTCAAGTTTCGCCGGGATCGATTTTGCTTTTCGATCATGTGTGGTTGATAAAATAAATACCAGTTGAGCACTGAGGTCTCTGTGATCGCCTTAACCTCGCCTTCGAACTAGCTGGACTTGTGCCAAATTTTCAAATAATAATTATGCATTGCGGAGGCATGGCTACGTTGTAAGAGGCTTGCTTCCTAACCCTATGGATCCCGGTTCTCTTTTACTGCGTGGCACTTTGAGCAAGTATCTTCTATCATAGCCTTGAGGCGACCAAAATCTTGTGAGTGGATTTAGTAGACGAAAACTGAAAGAAGCCCGTCGTATATATATAGCCAGCCTCCTTTATAGATAACTAGCAGTATCGCCCGGCGTTGCTCGGGTTTGTAAGGGAAATAACTATAAA
>NC_042997.1:12745516-12820516 GCF_006345805.1 Octopus sinensis | reverse complement strand
GTCTCCAGGGAATCACATTTATATGTTGTAGTTTTTTATGCATCTATATTGATAATTCTATCGGTAAAGTGGAACGTACTCACCTCCCCTTGGGGTTTTAGTTCAAACTCCATTTCATTTGACTAACTGTCATCCTTCGTAGTTGCTCAAAAATAATACTCGACTTTATGAAAAGGAATATACTGTTTGGCATTAACGAATATGTCAAAATATACTGGTTACTTTTAGCAGAAATGGCTACAAATACTTTTGCCCTTGTAGCTATCTATTGAAATGAAATTTCACTTCATTTCCCAGGCCAGAGCTTAAACATTCTACAAAGCATTCAGACCCTTATGCATATTAGCCAGAACAATTTGTAGTATATTTGAGAAAAAAAGTCCTTTGATTTCCTCTTACAACGACTTGCATTCGATTCTGATTTAAGCTGTTTCATTTATATTGTTTTTAATAACTACACCCACTTGATAGACTGTTACGAATGTAACATAATTGGAAAATAGGCCATATTAGATCCAGCTCATTATAATCGGAGTTTAAATTCTGCTGAAGTCAACTTTGCCTATCATCTTTTCAGGGTCGTTAAAATAGTAGAAGTCTGGGCTCGATACGGCTGCTTTAGTAGCTACAAATATTTCTGTCTATTGAAGTTTCTTCGTTTCCCAGGCCAGCGCACAAACTTTCTACAATGAACGCGTATCCTTATGCATATTAGTCAGAACCATTTGTAGTATATATTTAAAAAGCAATCCTTTGGCTCGGTACAGTTGAATAACATGCATCCAAACTGTCTCCGTGCCAAATTTCAAATAATTTTTCCTAGCATACCTAAGAAAAAGTTAGCACGTCAAGCAAGACGCTTGGTGGCATTTCATCCGTCTCAACGTCTTAAGATAACATTCCGCCGTGGTCAACTTTACCCTTTGTCTTTTCGGTGTCGATAAAATAAGAACCAGATTAGGACCAGGGTCGATATAATCGACTCACCCCCTCCCCAGAACTTGCTAGCCTTGAGCCTAAATTTGAAACCAATATTCCTAAGAAACTTCGTGATGGATGAAACGTATTTTACTTTTTCTTCGGCAGAGTAGCTAGATTGTTCCTTGTCAAAAGCAACTGATATTACTAACACACCTGGTTTGACGAGTATTCATATCTCATTTTAGATTTCCGGTTGATGGTAATTTGCTTTGGTAGCACAGATATCGTCCTCCATAAATTATGTGAATATCTAAAAGGGATTTAGAACTAAATAGCAAACTTAAAAACACTGCAGGTCAATAAGGTAAGATGTCGTTTACCACGGGTGTGAGTGTCTAACATGGAAATACTAAGAAAAATATCACGATTTTATATATGGCTGTGTGGTAAAAAGCTTGCTTACCAACCACATGGTTCCGGGTTCAGTTCCACTGCGTGGCATCTTGGGCAAGTGTCGTCTAATTTAACCTAAGGCCGACCAATACCTTGTGAGTGGATTTTGTAAACGGGAAATGAAAGAAGCCCGTCGTATATATATATAATATATATATATATTATATATATATATATATATAACTGACTACCCTATATTTTACGTATATTTAGCAATTTTAAAAGATTATTTCGGCATTTATTCATTTATTGCCGACTGTAACTGCGCTTGTGCAGTGAATTTGAAAAGTCATAATGTATAACCATGAGACACGTGTTATTCGTCTCTTAATTATATGTTAGTGTTATGGTGAGGTCACTGACGAGAAATTTCGCCTAGAAAATTATTTTATTTGCTAAAAAAAATTTGAAATCTAGGTCTGACCGGATTAAAATAACAAGGTAAAAGTACTAGGCTTCCAAAGAATAAGTCTTGGGGTCGATTTGTTCGACTAAAGGCGGTGACCCTGCATGGCCGCAGTGATGTAATTAAAATAAGTAAAAGACAAAATGAATGTATATATATATATATATATATATATATATATATATACTAAGGGGAGGCGTAGGATATCCAAGCATACAACGAATTTCTCAGTGTGTAAAATGCCAAGGCTGGTTCCTTCCAGTGATGTGTTTAATAGTAAAATTCATTTACCGAAGTCAGTTTTTCCCTAGCTACTTAGAGTGTAAAATACACTATTGATAAGAAGAATGAAGAATCCGAACAATCAAACTTTGTTTATTTACAGTTGGTTTATTCATAATTGTCCAACACATTTCCGATTGCATTAATTGCATATTGTTGCATATTTATATGCAGTGATTTATGCATTATTAGTACGATCTCTTCAGGGTGTATAAATATAACATAGGAATTATTCTCCGTTATTAGTCTAAATTAGGCTTGATAACAGTAGTAGTGAACCATGACGTTCATCGATAAGCCGTTTTGCACAACTGATTGTTTGGGTGAAATTCAGCAGCACGAGGAGCAGTTGTTCACCAGGCCTTTCGTGATAATCTTAAAGCCAGGAAATTTTCGGCACATCTCATATACGGATGTATGAAAATGTGTGTGAGTGCGTGTGTGATTATAATATATGTATTTATGAAGATATTTTACGATTTCGCTTAGACACAGCGATAATCATAACCTGTTTTTAGAAACTAATATACAAATGCTTCAGAATAAATCGTTTGTAGAATACGGAGCGTAATATGCAAGTCGTGAAATGAAAATGGTACAGGCATTATGTAATCAACTTCATTATTTTAGAAGCAGTACACTCACAGGTCAGTGCTGATGCAATACCTTATTGTACATTCAGAGATTTACATGTGTATATAAACAAAAAGATTATTAGCAATAGAATCCGTATTAAGACCAATATATGTGTGTGTTTTCGTGCGTGTATGTGTTCGTGTATGCCGGGGTGTATGTGTATGTCTGTGCAAGCACAAGCACACACATATGTTCAGTGTGACCATAAAAATTCAGTGAAAAATGTATAATAAAGAGAACTTAGCAAAGTTAATTGGCAAAGTTTTATTAGAAACATCGGAACAATTTAAGCTGGTTCTATTGGTTATACGGAACACGATAAAATACCATAAATTTTTGAAGTTGTAAGGAAAATTTATGAACAAGTTGCATATATATTTTTCTTCATGTTTCCTTGCATATCATATTCAGTATCGGCAACAAACACTTTCGAATAAAAGAAAAGAATCAACCATATGCTTCAAGACATTTCTCCGAATGCCTCGTGCTCACCAATATTGAAACAATTGCATTTGAGTCGATGTTTTGTGAGAAAAATTAATATTATTTAAATACACTCATGTAGAAACAAAGAGTTTTAAAACTAACTTTGAACAAGCGATTAATATTTGATAACAATCACAAAAACACATGTGGTACTCATGTAATATATCGTATAATATAGATTATCGTATAATATAGATTAAAACTACGTATGGTTATTCTATTGACAATTCTCATTATTAAAGATCAGCTGTGTCGAGAACGTTTTCATTACATTCTAAGATGATTACAACAATTTTGCTGTTAATACATATGCTTCGTAACTCTTTGAATTTGATATACATACCTATATATATACATGAATAAATATATACATGAATATATATATATGAATATACATATATGTATGTATATATATATGAATATATATATATATATATATAGATATAGATATGAATATAAACACACACCTGTATATATAACTATAATGTATACGTGTGTGTGTGTGCGTGTGTGTGCGAACATCTCTGTGCATGAGTGTACTTATATTTGCATATGTTTGTATATATATATATATATATATATATATATATATATATATATGTATAGATATGTGTGTGTGTGTATATATATAGAGAGAGATACACAGATAGATAGTCACACATATTTGCGTCTTCATATACATGTACATACATATCTATCTATCTGCCTATATATATATATGTATATATGTATGTATATGTGTGTATGTATGTACATTTATACGCACGAATGTACTGAATATGTGTAGACATTTAGCCTGAGAGACTAAAAGTTACATCAATTATAGTTAGATTCGTAAATGATTTTCTGAACTGAAAAACTTACAGTTAATCTTCTGCTGAGAAACTTGCACAGAAATTTGGTTGCAATCTGCTTTACATGTGTTCAACGCGCGCACTACATCTTTTTTCTCTTTGTTTTCATTATATATTTACGAGTTGATTTCTCTGCAATTGTGTCGTTTTATCCGCTTATATGCTTTTTCCTTTATAAGTATTAAAGAAAATTGTGTTTAATATAAGAGTGCTCCCTTTCTAGATCTATCTCTTTCCTCTTCTCAGCTAAGTTTTTATTAGAATGCGTTAAAGGATTTCATTCGCAAATAACTTTTAGCAACACTTTTGCTCTTTTACTTGTTTTTGTCATTTGACTGTGGCCATGTTGGAGCACCGCCTTTAGTCGAGGAAATTGACCCCAGGACTTATCCTTTGTAAGCCTCGTACTTATTCCTTCGGATCTCTTATGCCGAACCGCTAAGTTACGGGAACGTAAACACACCAGCATCGGTTATCAATCGATGTTGGGAGAGTGGCAAACAGAAACACAAAAACGTACACATACTTACATATATATATATATATATATATATATATATACTGATAGGGCACAGAAAGTGTGTCTATGGCCAGCTGGAGGAGTGTGTCTTCCTGGGGCTAAAAACTACAGTAGCATCCACCCTTAGGGGTTAGCCATATTGAAATGGCAAATATACGTCACGATATATATATATATATTATATATATATATATATATATATATACATACACACGACGGGCTTCTTTCAGTTTCCGTCTACCACATCCACCCGAAGCTATAGTAGAAGACACTTGGCCAAGATGCCACGAAGTGGGACTGAACCCGGAACCACGTGGTTCGTAAGCTAGCTACTTACCACACAGCCACTCCTACGCCTTGTATATTCCATTTCACCTTCAGATCTTAGTTGACTAAGAATTTAACCTAATATAATAAACGTACTTGACATCTCCAATTACAAGAAGAATTTTCATGGTTTTCTTTCTTATACGACCTATATGCAAAATAAGAAAATGTCAACAACCTATAAAGTCAACTAGGAAGTTTTTATATTTTTGCTCGATGAGCCAGATATAACAGCCAAATGTTCTTCATATTATAACTTACCTACTGACAAAAAAGTGAAGATTACCGCAGATATTATAATCCTAATGTATTCTGCCTATAGAAAAAGACCTGATATTCATGTTTGGAATGTCTTTCATGATTAAGTTTGAAGTGAATTAAGCAACAACCTGGGGGTACACACTCACCTGCTACTTGGAAAATGAATTGATAAATGCATGCATCAAGTGCGCCAGCGCCTATTGGTGTTATTCAGTAACATCGTTACTAAATTTGTATCTTGAAGTTGCTACGGTGTTAACTTTGCCCCTAGTCCTTTTCTTATTCGATGAATCACTTATATACCGGTTTGGTTTAATCGAACCTATTTGTTTTAAAAATGTTGTAACCTTGAGAAACTGTTCGAAATTAAGATTAGTCATCGCCTTATTCAAAGACTCGCTTCTATCTCAGCAGCAAAATTTTCATTGCCATGTCATATATTTAACTCGTTTATCATAACGGATTATTTTTTCATTCTTTTTTTCGATATCTCCATCCAGTATTGAAATATTACGAAAAATAACTAAGCAACCACCTGTTCTTGAGAATATGTAATTTGAACGCAGTATGTTTATTCCAAATATGGTGGAGGCGCAATGGCCCAGTGGTTAGGGCAGCGGACTCGCGCTCGTAGGATCGCGGTTTCGATTCCCAGACCGGGCGTTCCGAGTGTTTATTGAGCGAAAACACCTAAAGCTCCACGAGGCTCCGGCAGGGGATGGTGGTGATCCCTGCTGTACTCTTTCACCACAACTTTCTCTCACTCTTACTTCCTATTTCTGTTGTACCTTTATTTCAAAGGGCCGGCCTTGTCACTCCCTGTGTCACGCTGAATACCCCCGAGAACTACGTTAAGGGTACACGTGTCTGTGGAGTGCTCAGCCACTTACACTTACACGTTAATTTCACGAGCAGGCTGTTCCGTTGAATCGGAACCCTCATCGGAACCCTCATCGTCGTAACCGACGGAGTGCTTCCTTCATTTCAAATGTAACTTATAATAACAGTTTGCTCATGTACATATAAAGATGCAAGATTTATTTTAATGTATAATATTGGTTTCAGAGTTTGGCACCAGGCGAGCAATTACCGGATAAAAGTCGATGAAATTGATTTTATCGACCCCAGAAAGGAAGAACGGTAAAGTAGACCTCGGCGGAATTTGAACCCGCAAAGAGTTTTGACCGACGTGCTAATGATTCTACCAGGTCACCGCCTTATTTTAAGCTATAAAATTAAATGCCTATTTATTTAGATTTTCAAGCTTCAAATGGTATATAAGCAACATGTTTCGCGGAAGAAAGGCCTAATATTTATATTATTTTTGTTACACCTGAACTATTACTATTAGTATTATTTGATTGCACGAAAATCAAATGACATTCTGAGACCTTTTTACACTGCTAAGAACAGCGTGGTAGATTCATTCGATGGCAGTAAAATACTGGTATGATCATTGCTATATTAATAAAATCATTGAGTGACAGACACCTGTTTTCAAACGCGAGACATTGCACCTGACGATGTATAACATTACTTATTAATTTTGAATATTAGAGGTTATTAATTTGGAAGAAATATACTCTTTTACTCTTTTAATTGTTTCATTCATTTGACTGTGGCCATGCTGAAGCACCGCCTTTAATCGAGCAAATCGATCCCAGGACTTATTCTTTGTAAGCCTAGTACTTATTCTACCGGTCTTTTTTGCCGAACCGCTAAGGTACGGGGACGTAAACACACCAGCAGCGGTTGCCAAGCGATGTTGAGTGGGGGGCAAACACAGACACACAAAGGTATACACACGCATACATATATATATATATATATATATATATATACATATATACATACGATGGGTGTCTTTCAGTTTCCTTCCACCAAATCCATTCACAAGGCTTTGGTCGGCCTGAGACTATATTAGAAACACTTGCCCAAGTTGCCATGTGGTTCGTAAGCAAGCTACTTACCACACAGCCACTCCTACGCCTACGTCTATGGCATCAACTAAATCGGTTTCAACACTTGAATGATACCTTATTTATTGGCTTCAGAATGTTGAGAACAAAATGTGTTATTGGAACTCATGACAGGTAAGGAACGTAATTGCATAATGTCCTCTGTGCAATCTGTTATCCCTTGCATGCGGTGTCACCAGCACCTTCACTACTATAATAATAACTCTGTTCGTAGTAGGTGTTTAGCACTCAGCAAGGATCATCAGGAGGGTTCTAAGCACTTGAGAATCCACATAATGCCTACAATTTAGCCATCCCAGTTATAAGTTACAGCTACAATATCCTTAAGTGGACACTAAAGGAACTAATCAAAATAGACAGGAAAGCAAGAAAAATAATGACAGGATTTAGAATCTGACATAGAAAGTTTATATATACAACGTATAAAAGGTGGTAGAAGCCATATACAGCTAGAAAACTATTACAAAATAACAAGCATAGGACTGCAAAAATAACTACTTGAGAAGTAAGGAAATCTAATACAAATAGCCACAAAATACAAGCAAAAAAAAAAATTATTTCAGTCTTTTAGGAAGCTGAGAAATACAAACAAGATGTCATTGGTTTTGTAACAAGGTGCCAGGTTTATTGTATTTATACTGATGTTTTCTCTCACAGAAATCCTTATATGGAGCACTCATCACTCTCACATAGAATCATGGAAGTTACTGTGACAGGAATCAACATGAGACGGAGAATGATCAAGTTACAAATTTTGAACTCACAACCAGATCTAGATTTCTGGTGGGGGGGTGAAATGTGTTGTATTGGGGAGAGCAAGGCCTAAGACGATTTTCACTGGAAAACTGGGCTGGGATGGGGCTGGAGATTTAGATTCCGGTGAAACCTGGGATACTGAGCAGGATTCCCGACGTAATCCCCTTTGGGTAGCAATAGAAGGAAACGGTGAAGGATAGAAGTCCAAGTTGTTATAATTTTCGAAACACCAATAGCCGTAAGAATTTTCGTCCAAACAGCGAGATAAAGAGACAGTTGAAGAGAAGCCTCCGCTACTAATATCATATCAATAACAACAACCACAACGGCTACAATACCAACAGACATAATAGAACCTACACACAACCTTAGTAACTGTAATTGCCTTAATTGTGGAAAGAAGGCCAACAATGACAGCAACATTAAGAGTAATAAAAACAAGAAAAGAAGTACCGCCTACAGGACTTAACACATCTCGATGCATGACAAATTCAGATCAAGCGAGATGTGATCGGCAACTAATACTTATTGGCTGTTAAGGCAACGAGCTGGCAGAAACGTTAGCGCGCCGGCCGAAATGCGTAACCGTATTTCGTCTGCCGTTATGTTCTGAGTTCAAATTCCGCCGAGCTCGACTTTGCCTTTCATCCTCTCGGGGTCGATTAAATAAGTACCAGTTACGCACTGGGGTCGATGTAATTGACTTAATCCGTTTGTCTGTCCTTGTTTGTCCCCTTTGTTTGTAGCCCCTTGTGGGTAGTAAAGAATCGTAATACTTATTGGCTGTCCTCACAGCAGCCGGTTTCAGTCCTTCTTTCAGACTAAATTGCTGTAACGTACAATGGCATCTGCTTGATGGTTAGAGAGAATAACTACCTAACGTCACGATTCAGTTTCATTTGCCCGGTGTGTCAAAGATCTCTTCTGTATGTTCTGTCTTTTCGGTATGTTCTGTCTCTTCGGTATGTTCTGTCTCTCACGTAACTACAGCGCAAAGAACAGATTTTGAGTATCCTGTGCGAAATAAAATACGGAAGATTTTTATCGGAAAATGTAGAAGTTGTAGTCTTTCGCGAACTACTCAGAGTGTAATATTCTGCAAAGAATGACAGAACTTATATAACTATTTTTAAAAAATTAAAAAAATTTAAAATTTACTAATCAACCTATCCATCTCTGATAAAGCAGATTGAAGTATATTTTCTTTAATATTGTTGGAAATTCGACCAATCAATTAATTTGAAAGAAGAAAATAAAAGTTGAAAACTCGTGTATAACAAAGTTATCCATCTACGATAGGATAGAAATTGAACGGAAATTATAAAAACGGGGTTTGGAGATAATGAATATTTGAGGATCAGTAGGATTGTTAGCAATGCTGATAAGTGAAAATATTATTCATTTACTTCTTAGTTAAATCGACGAGGAAGTGCTCATGAATTTTGTAAAAAAGCCTTCGTGACTGATAAAGAATAAATATACTCTATAACCGATAAATATTGACTACTGGATGGAAGCACTCCGTCGGTTACGATGACGAGGGTTCCGGTTGATCCGAATCAACGGAACAGCCTGCTCGTGAAATTAACGTGTAAGTGGCTGAGCACTCCACAGACACGTGTACCCTCAACGTAGTTCTCGGGGATATTCAGCGTGACACAGAGAGTGACAAGGCCGGCCCTTTGAAATACAGGTACAACAGAAACAGGAAGTAAGAGTGAGAGAAAGTTGTGGTGAAAGAGTACAACAGAGATCACCACCATCCCCTGCCGGAGCCTCGTGGAGCTTTAGGTGTTTTCACTCAATAAACACTCACAACGCCCGGTCTGGGAATCGAAACCGCGATCCTATGACCGCGAGTCCGCTGCCCTAACCACTGGGCCATTGCGCCTCCACGAATTATGGACTACTACATGTATAAAGAAGCGCACCAAAATATCAATCTAAGCTGTTTTCCGACTGCAAATACATCTCCTAAAGTTTACAACAAAGTGAATACTGCAAAAGACTTGATCTTAATCCTATCGGCCGGTGCACTTGGGTCGAAACGTTTTTATTTCTGTACAGGAAGTGTAGGTATGAGATGATTAAATATATTGGGAGTTGTTATTGTGTATTAAAGAATCCAACATCGATATATTCAAGGAGAAGGAAATCGATTTTGATAACTCACCTCACGAAACTGCAGTAAATCCTAATCTAGAAATATCTCTTCAACTTGATTTAAGATATTTATTTATTTGACTTAGCGGCCAGCATTACGCCGTTTTTGAAATAAGCGCATGCACATCAGTAGCAACGTAAGTGATGTTAAAATCGCGATGCTTTCTTCACACTTAATAAATAGTTGTAAATACTTTATTCTCAATATGCAAATGCGATAGTCAATGAAAACATTTACTACTTCAAAATACAATAACAACAACATTGTTTTCGTACAGTGTTCTAAAGAATAAAACGAAAAAAAAAAACAACAACAACATAATAATAAATAACGTCGGTAAGTGAAAGAAAAATAAACAATTACCGTTAGAAGTAATGGTGGAAAAAATACTTTTATATTTAAACACTGACGCTTCTTAACGATATATGCTTGCTGTAGGCTAAAATTTAATAAATGATTCAACAGACATGTTTCTTGAAGCAACGTTTCAATGCAGATGAGAGGACGTAGTTCAAGACGAAGAAGTAATCGAGAAAGATGAAGTAGAATAAGTCGCAGAATGACACCTACGACAACAATCGCTTCAGAAAGATAATAGTAATAACAACAACGATGGCACTAATGATGATAATAATAATAATAATAATAATAATAATAATGAAGTTGCACGTATTTTGCAATTTCCAATTCCTGTATTACTAAATCGGAAATGAGCAAACTAAGTGTGCCTCTGAGGAACATGGCTGCTACAGATAAAATAAATTTTCCATTTAAATTGATTTCAGCTTAAACTTAAAACAAATATTCGTACGGTCTCACCTCCAGATGATTATGCTCGGAATAGATAATTCACACACACACACACACACACACTCTCTCTCTCTCTCTCTCTCTCTCTCTCTCTCTCTCTCTCTCTCTCTACTCTGAACAATAAAGATAAAACTTTGCCTTTCGGGCTCTTTTCACTAGAATTGGACTTCATACATTCTAAAACAGTTTTATTTCTATTCCTGCCTGCCATTTCCCTTCTTCTTCTTCTTCTTCTTCTTCTTCTTCTTCCACTACTACTACAACTACGACGACCATCACCACCAGCGCCACCACTATACTACTACTACTACTATTACGACTACTACTATTTTATATACGCACAACAGATTAGACTGTTGGAAAAAAATTCCTAGCATTGGGCTACAACAAGTAACCACTCATTTGGTAGATTCTACGAGAGCGGATAGCAGACTGCTGTCAGAGGTCTCACAGGGTCTCTTTCTGCACTTTGTAATCTTTGATATTTGATTGTTAATTATCGTGAAAGACATTCAACATCCAAGTACCAATCTCAACATCTTAGTTGTCCTCAAACAAGGCGGTAAGCTGACAGAATCATTAGCACGCCGGACACATACTGAGTAGCATTTGGCCCATCCTTACGTTCAGAGTACAAATTCCGTCGAGGCCGACTTTGTCTTTCATCATTTCGGAGTCGATAAATTCCGATAAAAGTCTTCCGTATTTTAGTTCGCACGGGATTCTCAAAATCTGTTCTTTGCACTGTAGTTACGTGAGAGATAGAACATACAGAAGAGATCTTTGATGGACCGAGCAAATGAAACTGAATCGTGACGTTAGGTATTCATTCTCTCTAACCACCGAGCAGATGTCATTGTACGTTACAGCAATTTAGTCCGAAAGAAGGACTGAAACCGGCTGCTGTGAGGACAGGCAATAAGTATTAGTGGCCGATCACATCTCGATTGATCTGAATTTGCCATACATCGTGTTGTGCATCGTGATGTGTTAAGTCCTGTAGGGGTTACTTAAGTTCTGTGATATGTTAAGTCCTTCTATTCTTGTTTTTATTACTCTTTCTTCTGCTGTTAATGTTGCTGTCATTGTTGGTCTTCTTTCCACAATTAAAGCAATGATTGTTACTAAGGTTGTGTGCAGGTTCTGTTGTGTCTGTTGGTATTGTAGCTGCTGTAGTTGTTGTAGATATGATGTTAGTAGCGGAGGCTTCTCTTCAACTGTCTCTTACGGCTGTTGGTGTTTCGAAATTTATAACAGCTTGGACGTCTATCCTTCACCGTTTCCTTTTATCGCTACCCAAAGGGGATTACGTCGGGAATCCTGCTCAGTATCCCAGGTTTCACCGGAATCTAAATCTCCAGCTCCATCCCAGCCCACTTTTCCTGTAGCAATTGTTTTAGTTGTTGCTCTCCCCAATACAACACATTTCACCACCCACCAGAAATCTAGATTTGGTTGTGGGTTCAAAATTTATAACTTGATCTTTCTCCGTCTCATGTTGATTCGTGTCACAGTAAATGCCATGATTCTATGTGAGAAATTCTGCGAGAGAAAACATCCGTATAAATACAATAAACCTGGCACCCTGTCACAAAACCAATGACTTTCCAGAAGCTTTTCAAGCTGAGTTCAGTATGATGTGGGCATATCACTTTCATTCTCTCCTCAAAAGAATAAATCTTTTCTTGGTCCTGTTCTGATGTTTTATTTTCTGCTTAATCCAGGCGTTGTTTTTTAACATGGCTTTCACTACTTTTATTTACTTTTATCTACTTGTATGTAGTTACTTGCAGTAATTGATTATTATTTGTGAAGTGTTAGTTGTGGTACTGAAATTTTTCTTCAAGCTTGTGATTTTAAGTGCGACGTCGGCGGTCTTCCTAGTACTCTCTGTAGCTTTGTTCGATATATTGTAATTATTGCTGCTGTTGTAGCTTTTGCTATGGTTGGTGTAACTGTTAATTTAGCTATTAATACTGGTTATTATTACTGGTTATTTCTAAGGCTAAAATACTGTGTGGTGGGAGGTCTTGACTGCAAAATTTCTCTTTTAAAATTACTTAACCTCTGTCTTGCTGTCCAGCTGCATATGTGGAATCTATTTTGAAAATTTTTACTTTGCTTTGGAAAAATTCTTTCATTTAAAACTTAACGTCATGGGGCGAGTAAAAAACAGCTGATCACTCCTTCATATATCTAGTCAACGTAATTCCGAGATGATACAATAAATAATGCAACCATTTAATAAGAAAAACAGTACGCCAACTCATGGAGCTTCCACAATAAGTGACAAGCAATCGCAATAAAAACAACAGTTATAATAAAAATACAGTTCTTTCTAATTTGAGCACAAGGCCAGCAATTTTATGTGGTGGGGGCTACTCGATTACATCAACCCCAATGCTTAATTGATATTCATTTTATCGATACTGAAAAGATGAAAAGCAAAATTGACTTGGCTGGGGCGGAAGGAAAGCTACTGAAGATTTTGCCCAGCATACTAGCACCTCTGTCAACAAGTCAAGGATGATGATGATGATGATAGTAATAATAACAGTTACAAATTCTGTCACAAGGCCAGCAAGTTCGGTAGAGGTTATGTCGAGTACGTCAGCATCAGTGCTCAGCTGGTACTTATTTTATCGACCCCCGAAATCATGACATGCAAAGTAGATATCGGCGGAATTTAAACTCGGAATGTAAAGCCGGCATAAAAAAAAACCCTGCTAATCATCCCCTGCGGGTTCTCTATTCTGTACGTTTGTGTCTGTGTTCGTTTCCCATCACCACTTGACAACCGGTGTGGGTACATTTACGTCCCCGTAATCTAGCGATTCAGCAAAAACATCTATAAAATCTATACCAGACTTTAAAAAAAATAAGCTCCGGTGGCAATTCATTAGACTAGGTATTCTTCAATATAATCATTATCTATTTATTTTATTTTATTTTATTTAACTATTCCCTTTATTTGCTTTCTGTATTGTTTTTGTCTTTTTCTCTTATTCTATGAAGAATTTCAGTTAAGTTCATACAGATTTCATATTTCGTCTTGTAAAATATTTCAATAGATTTTCACAAGCGACAATTCTCAGACAAATATATTTCTCTTTTTTCCGTAGTCACTATACTGGAAGAAAGACACCTCTAGAGATATAATGTACAGCCTAAGGCAAGGAACGCATATTTAAACATATTACACATACCTCTTTCTTAGAAAAATTTCCCACGAGAACAAAAAAATGATGTCTAATGTATTTAATATCAAAGCACTAAAAAATAAGATAAAATATTTAGAAAATTTACTTGGGACTTATACTGTTCTCTTCATTTATTTTTAATGAAATTCTATTAGAAGTAACAAATTCTCAATAAAATTAAAGTTAGCATAAAGGCATACTTAACAGTTAATGGAGGAGGGGAGCAAAAGATAAGAAAGCGAATTAGGAATCTGTGTTTTCAGTGAAACATTTATATAAATTTGTCCCAGAAATTTTATCAGAAAAATTAAAATATTGAAAATCTGTAGGAATCCTAGTGTATTCAATTGCCATTAATACTATTCTCATTTAGAATATTCCAGGTCTTAAATTACATTTATTTTTTAGAAAATTACTGACTTGCCTTTCGCTTAAGCTCTAATAATTTCATTTATTTTCTACTGTGCTTCAATTAACTGGAAAAAAATGAAGTTGACACAGAAGTTATCTAAATGCATTAACATATTAGATCAGGTGAGGCATACATCATGAATGAAGATAAGTCACCTGGCGTGGTTCGAAGCAGCTACGTGATAGGGATAGATTCTCCGGTGGAAACGTTGCATCAGAATGGAGAATGCAGCATCGCTTTCCGAATCTTCATTTTATTTCCTGTTATGTCACAATCGCTTGAAATCGTATTTATAACAGTATCTAACTTTATTTTATCTAAATGTTAACACAATACTCATGAAATAAGATTCGACGATGAGTAGACCAGCATTAGCGATAGGAGAGATTTATATTAATATCTTTCGTTAGCCTGCAGTAAAGAATCTGTGCGTCGGTTTATTATAGAGCACCTGAAAGCAATACATATGTACGTACGTTCAGTCATAAATACATGCACGGAAATACATGTATATGTGCGTGGATTTATGTGAAAACACATATATAATTTGTGTTCTGAGATTCCCGATGAGAAACCGTGTGTTGAAACAGATATTGTTGTATTTGGGGACGGTCATTTGCCAATAAACACAGGCACTATTTGATTTATACTACAGCTTTTTTATTAATAGTTACTGCATATTTTGTCAAAGCTCTTTCGTCAAACTTTCTGCGACCTACTCAATAACTAGGGATGGTGGGGTTGGAATATGAGGGTGGAGTAACGAGGGAGGGAGAGAGTGGAAGGGAGAAGGTGGGTAGGAGACAAGAGAGGAAGTAGGTGTCAGAGCAAGAGAGGAGAGGTGGTTGGGAGGAAGTAGGTGTGAAAGGAAGAGAGGAGAGAAGTGGAAGGTTGGATGAAGAAGGGAGGAGAGTTGAGACCATGTGGAGCAAAAGAGAGAAGACGAGCGGGGGTGGGGTGGAAGCTGTGTGGTGGTGTGTGAATATGTGTATGCATACATGTATATGTATGCCTATATTTCACAGATGAGATCCAAAAGTGTCTTGTATATGAAGAAGTTTTGAATCTTTTGAGCACTACTATATGTATACATATGTATATATATATATATATATATATATATATATGCACACACAAACGCATATATAAATGGCAATTTCTGTCTTACCATCTTACCGGCTACACCAGTGAGCCAATCTTCACTAAACTTTGCATATATGTTAAAATAATATCCAGTTCACTTATAGGCTAATTGGATGTCAATAAAACTGGACAATGGACCTGCTACGGGGGTTGGGCTATTGCATGATAAAATGAGAAGTGTGCAAAACGTGTTTGGTTGAGGGAAACATAATGAGGGTGGCTAATATCAGGGAAGGGAAGGAGACAGGAAGAGACTGAGAGACGGAATGAATGTGTGTGAGAGAGAGAGAGAGAGAGAGAAAGAGAACGAAAGACAGGCACATAGCGGGAGAGAGAGAATATGTTTACTGAAGGGAACAGTGAATTTTAATAATTTGTTCTTTAACATTTACCTATCACTTAACGCATACGCTTCAGTAAATTAACTATCGTATACTCAGTCAATACTTATACAATCTGTCCAACAACAGATATAAAACTAACAAGCGAATGGTAAAGTGTTTTTATATTTGTTTTTTAATCACTGAGTTAAGATTTTTTTTAACTTTACCAACGTACTGAAACAATGAAACTGTAATGTCTTTCATTTTCTTCCATAGATGAACCGCTCGTCGTTGTGAGGCAAATTTTACAATACAATGGCTTGTATAAATTTTTGTTTGTTCCAGGTCAAACAGATAGTCCTCTTGGTCAGGAAAGATTTGTGCAATTTTTCGAAAACAAATTCCTTAACGATCTTTTTCCATTTAAACATTTTTTACCTGTTTGTTCGACCGTTTCACATAACTTTATTCATTATAAAAACTTCAGAAATTTTTACAGCTTTCGTCATCGTGTATACTTTGCTTTCGTTTGTTTAACAAAAATTCCTCCTCCTAATGATTTTGCTTTAATTTTGCCATAGACAGCTATCACGCAGAGAATATTATCTTCCAAATCTTGTTTTCTGATTAGGTAAAATTTATTAAACTTTAAATTTCAGTATCAGGAAAGGGAACGACACAGGATGAGACAGAGAGGCAAGAAATGTGTGTGTGTATGAGAAAGAGGTGGGGGGGGCAGGGACATAGCGGGAGTGGGAAGAATGTGTTTTCGGAAGGGAACAGCGAATTTTAATACTTTGTTCTTTAATATTTACCTATCATTTAACGCAAAAGATTTAGTGAATTAATTATCGTATGTTCAGTCAAAACTTTTACAATACGTCCAACAACGGATGTAAAACTAACAAGTGAAAGGTAAAGGGATTTTCTATTTGTTTTTAAATCACCGTATTAAGATTTATCAAAAATTTTCCACCGTACTGAAACAATAAAAAATAATGTTTTGTATTTTCTTTAATAGTTGAATAGCCCATCGTTTTCGGGCAATTTTTACAGTGGACTCCGCCTTCCTCGGCAGATAGGCCATTAGACAGATAGACAGCTATCATGCAGAAAATGCCAACTTCAAAAATCCTGTTTTCTCATTAGGTAAGATCGAATAAACTTTAAACCACAGTAATATTTTACTGCAATGTTTGTTTAGAACAAATATCTTTCAAAATCGGATTTAATGTGGAAATTTATTTCAGTATACCAAATTTGAAAATTTTGAAGTAATTTTCAGATTTCACAATGTGACAGCAACAAGAAAGACCATCATAACTGATAATAATAAACACTCAATCTACTGTTTCATAGTCGCACATTGTCAATCCTCTCATCCTTCCAATCTTCCACGAAGTTAACTTTGATTTTTACCTTAACATTACAAACAATCAATTTTATAATTCAACTTTATTACTTGCCAGCATGTGTAAATCAATCCCACGTCACCGTGTACTTGTAAATCTATGTGTAATTGAAACGGGAACTGAACAGGGAACGGGGCAGGATATAAAACAGTGTAATGGGAACGGGAAGTGGAAATACCCTCCACTTTTCGAAAGAAAGCAGGAGGATTTAACGTTTCGAACGGAGCTCTTCGTCAGAAACATAGAAAAAGGAAAGTTCCAAGGAAGGGAATACGGAGAAAGAAAATCGTCAACGATACACACGCGGTCACACACACACACACACAACACACACACACACACACACACATATATATATATATATATATATATATATGTGTGTGTGACCGCGTGTGTATCGTTGACGATTTTCTTTCTCCGTATTCCCTTCCTTCGAACTTTCCAGGTAAATGACTGAGCAATTCACAGACTCGTGTACCCTTAACGTAGTTCCCAGGGAGATTCAGCGTGACGCAAAGTGCGACAAGTCTTGCCCTTTGAAATACAGGTACTATTCACTTTTGCCACCTGAGTGGACTTGAGCAACGTCATATAATGTGTCTTGCTCAAGGACACAACGCGTCGATTTGTTGGACTAAAACCTTTCAAGGCCATGCCCCAGCATGGCTGCAGTTAAATGAGTGAAACAAGTAAAAAACAATATATGATAAAAGAAATATACATAGGCGCAGGAGTGGCTGTGTGGTAAGTAGCTTGCTAACCAACCACATGGTTCCGGGTTCAGTCCCACTGCGTGGCACCTCCGGCAAGTGTCTTCTGCTATAGACCCGGGCCGACCAATGCCTTGTGAGTGGATTTGGTAGACGGAAACTGAAAGAAGCCTGTCGTATATATGTATATATATATATGTGTGTGTGTGTCTGTGTTTGTCCCCCTAGCATTGCTTGACAACCGATGCTGGTGTGTTTACGTCCCCGTTACTTAGCGGTTCGGCCAAAGCGACCGATAGAATAAGTACTGGGCTTACAAAAGAATAAGTCCCGGGGTCGAGTTGCTCGATTAAAGGATCGGTGCTCCAGCATGGCTGCAGTCAAATGACTGAAACAAGTAAAAGAGTAAGAGTATACCATAAGAGAACATTTTCTCCACGGTAATTGCTGTTGGAGACGTATACCAACATTCCTGAAGTGATTAAGAGATTAGTCTTCTACTTCAAGGTCTAAAAATATTTCAACTTCCGATTTTTCCTCGTTTTGTACAAGACTCAAGCTTACCAAACATGTCCACTTCTAACATATTTGCTTCATTTCTTCATGCTACACAGTTAAAAGCTGCATAGAACAGACTAAATTGCTCTTAGCAACCTGCAATCATCACCCTTCTTTCTTTCTTTGGTATCTTTTGTTGTTTTCACTATGTAGTATAAGTAAGCTATATGCTCCTTTTCATTTGAGCCGAACAGATTCTAATTATATTCTAATTAATTTCTTTATTCGTATTTTATTTTGATGTTTATTAGGCGGATCTCACACACGAAACATTCGGAAGAACAATAATTTGCAATGGAATCTCAACTCAAATATTCCCTGCATGTTCCACTTTACAGATATCGAAAGTGAATATCAGTTTTGTCGTCTGTTGATCGACTATATCAAAGGTAATTTCCCCACCTTCTCGCACTAATACCTACACATTAATCTTCTACTTTTGACTAAGTATAAATACATTTAAGAACGGGAACGGGCTATTTGCATCTAAGGCCAAGAAGGTACGTCCGTAGGTTGTTTCTTCTTTTAAAGGCGCTCTCTAATATAGTAAATATTCTTGAAGTTATATTTGTAGTTATTTGAATATCATTTAATTTTGTTGGCATGAATAAAGTTTAATAAAGTGAAAATTAAATACATTTTAATACATTTCAGTTATTACGTTACATAGCCGTAACAATTTCCCCCTCTCCAAAATCTCTCAATCCCTATCTCTCTCTGGTTCTTAATCACACATTTCTCACTCTGTCTCCCTCTTGTTCATATTCCCTCACGTACAATGTCTCTTTCAGATGAATCGAATTAGAAGTATATGGTTTGTTTCAATACTTTACATAACAAAGGACCATGTAAGTACACGTTAATGGCAAGATGCTTTGAATTTTTTCAAGATAAATCCGAGATTTCATATCAAAAGGATATTAGATTGATTATATCTGTTGAAGTAGGCATCATTATTGCCCAAAATTAAGTAAGACATATTTCTTGCACTTTTTCCCGTCAGGTATTTCGTCTTCACTAAAAGGGACCTAGCTGACCAACTGCATAACCAATGGGCAGCTATCAACAAGGCTTTGAAGTAATCGTGTTATTACAACATTAATTTCTGCCCGAAGTAGCTGGTATTACTGAAATATAGTTACGATTATTGTAAGTGCCTGTCAGAAGATTCTGTCAGAAGATTCCATGATAATTATCGAAAATACATTTGTATATAATTATCTAAAATACATTTACAGGTAAGTATATTTGCATATTACCTTAAAGATATGTTTAAATATTCTGGTTTATCTTGGTAAGGAAGTACGATATTTTAAAAAGAAATTACTACTGCAACTTATATGACATACAGGAATGTAACGGGCTAATTATAGTGATAACTATTTCAATTGGGTCTTGTCACCAGACTAATTTTTCAGGTATGTTAACTGTTATAAGCATGTATGAGACCAAGGATATCACAACGACTTAACTATAATAGACTTGGTCAAGCTTGTCTAGGTTAACAAGTAGTTGACAAATCAAAACGAAATATAAGAGTAACCTGCAATGAAAATCAGTGTACTCTGACAGTCATTGCAATGGATTATCTTTTAATATTTTTTTCAGTCATTGGTCTGCCGTAATACGGAGGCAACTCCTTGAAGTGTTGTAGTTGAATAGATCGACACTAATACTTTGTTCTTATATTTTCAATCTGGTTCTTGTTTTATCGGTCACTTTCCTTGAAATGATACATACATACATACAGGCTTTTCACGATACTCTTAAAGTGATGAACTGTTCAGCACCAACTCTCATGTTTAAAATAAAAGAAATTGTCATGAATAGTATTATAGATAAATTCACAGAAACTACCTGAAGTGTGGTTGTTCAGTATAGAGATATATGTAAGGTATTTTGAAAAAAACTTAATGGCTATCCGTTCTTTTTAGATCAAACATTCTAAAACCTACACGTCGCAGCTAGCCATGACTTAAAATTGTATGAGCGCTTATATGCATATGTGTTTGCATAGCACGCAATAAGTTTCAGATAGCACAGCTAACAGTATAACACTTGTATACATATAAGCACATACATATATCTAGCAATGGAAACACGTACGCGCACAATCACATTTATTCATGAAATGCATTTTAAGTATAATATGAATCTACGTAAAATATCATACATCAGGTCATTCCAGAAGTTCTGTTATTTATATATTTATACACATACATATATATATATATATATATATATATGTGTGTGTGTGTGTGTGTGTGTGTGTGTGTGTGTGTGTGTGTGTGTGTGCATAGAAGCATACATATATTTATGCATATATATATATATGTATATATATATATATATATACATACATCTGTGTATTTGTGTGTGAGTGCAGACAATAATGTGTACATCTGTGTGCTTGGATGTGTATATGCATGAATGCATATACACATCCAAGCACGCAGATATATATATATATATTTATATATATATGTATGTATGTATGTATGTATATGCATGAATGCATGTACACATCCAAGCACGCAGATATATATATATATATATATATATATATATATATATATATATATATATATATATATATATATATATATATATATATATATGAATATAGACCTAATCTTCTTTTCAGATTTATCAAAATATTCACCTGGTTGCTCACTTTCTGAATACTTATTGTGGTCATATTTATGTATTTATGAAGTAGTGCTTACCGTGCGAGATTAGAAGTACATTTTGTTGAAGAAGCGTCTTTTAATCTTATCCGTTGTTTTTGACATGGCCATGAAAGAATATTAAAAATTGTATGCATTTCCTTTCAAGTTTATGAGTTTTTTGCATGCATCTAGTATTAATATTGTATAATATAATGTTTATGTTTTGATGTTAAAAGACTTACTTCTGCTAAGTCAAATGAAATGTTTCTTTTAAGATTTGTAATTCTTCCGCTTAGTGAATAGTTAGCGTTTATTTGTAAGAGATTTGGATTGTGATGTATAGGGAAATTATTGTTGATTTATTGGCGAAGCTGTTTTATAACTTTTTCTCTGTTTATCGAGTTAATTTTATAAGGAACCGCCCTAATAACGCAGATTTTCAATTCTACATCTCATGAAAGCGATTACCAATAATGCAGATTAATCTCTTCCTGCTGCAATTTGTGAACAGAAAATTTTTAAAAGGTGTTTATTTATATCTGTTCGATTTAAAATTAGATTTGCTTTCTTCTTCAACCGAGAAGAAATATTGGAATATTTGTCAAATGACCTTCAATCTTAATCATTTTATAAAATCTTACCGAGTGTTTGAGGTATCTCTGCAGTCCCGCTATACAATAAGAGACATTAGAGATACTTACGCACATCTCTATAAACACACATCCCTAGCGTGACCATCAGCTGGAAATAAAGGTCTATATCACACCGAGGTAGTTATTACAAATCTCGGTAAAGTTAGACAATTCAGTGGTATAATGGTGCGAGTATTATCGTAGTATTTATACTCACAAATATTTTGCATATGTACAGGTACACCAGATTTCACTTATTCCAATGCACATACGACATTTTTCTTCGCCTGTTACTCAGATTAATATAACACATAATCTTGCCGAATTATTAATTCCTTTTTCAGTTAGTGATGTGCATTCAGAAAGTCTTTGACATTGGTCACAAACATTCTCATAAGCAAGTCTTCAAATTTCCATGTTCTGTAAGAGATTTAAATTAAAATGTAATAGTCCATGTGTCTTATCGCTTAATTAAATATTTTGTCCGACAGTCCTCTATAGATATGCATGAAAGTACAGAGAATCCAAATATCTTTCTTTTGCTGTTGGGGTTGTTTTATTTTACATTTTCTACTGTTTTTGTTGATATTTCACAGTATTAACTCCATCACATTTGACTATTACCCTAACTAGTGTGTATTTTACATTTTACATCATCATCATCATCATCATCATCATCATCATCATTTAACGTCCGCTTTCCATGCTAGCATGGGTTGGACGATTTGACTGAGGTCTGGCGAATCAGATGGCTGCACCAGGTTCCAATCTGATCTGGCAGAGTTTCTACAGCTGGATGCACTTCCTAACGCCAACCACTCCCAGAATGTAGTGGGTGCTTTTAGGTGCCACCCGTACGAGGGCCAGTCAGGCGGTACTGCAAACGACCACGTTCACATGGTACTTTTTACGTGCCACCAGCACATGAGCCACTCCAGCGGTATTGGCAACGACTTCGCTCGAATGTTTTTTCACGTACTACCGGCACAAGTGCCAATAAGGCCACACTGGTACCGATCATGCTCAAATGGTGCTTTTTACATTCCACCGGCACGGAAGCCAGTCAACTGCTCTGGCAACGATCATGCTTGGATGGTGCTCTTAACGCTCCAATAGCACGGATGCCCGTCATCGAATTTGATTTTGATTTCATTTGCCTCAACAGGTCTTCGCAAGCAGAGTTTTTTGTCCAATGAAGGAATGGTACGCATAAGTGGGCTGGTCATACCCCTGGCATAGGTCACCAGGTTATGGTCTCTTAAAAAATATTATATTGATATTGAACTTGTTAGTGTTGACTCAAATAATAAAACTAAATATTGATACATTAGTGAATGTTATACATGTAATAAAATGACGAATACACTAAATGCTTTCTTCATTTTATTTATCTCTTTCACAATAGAAAAAAAAAACCTGTCACAAATTTGGGAACAGTTTGAAAAAGTGACCAGCCGCACTATAATGAAAGAATTTTCTGATGCGATGACATAAAGAAGTGGAAAGTAGCAAGTTTCTACGCGCCTAAAAGAAAAATTATACGCATAACAATTGTTACTCACACATCGCTGTGAGAATAACGTGAAGGAAACAAAAAAATGCCGGAGAAAAAAAATAACCAACAACGATGAAGATATGTGATACAAGCTAAGGTATCAGTGGTCTTAAACCGGTAACAACCAGAAATGATGACTGTATCATTCTTAAAATGCCATATTTTGAGGGCGATATGTAGTCCCTTTTGAGGAATGTAACATTACTTGTTCATAAACTACGAAAATGAAACCAATTTCCCGATTGCTCAATAGAGTTCAGCTTCTGTCCTAGCCTTCAGTCTGTTTCACGACTCTATCAGAGTGTTCGGTGTGCAACAAATAGAAGTTTCACCTACTCTTTCACTTTCGATCGTAAGTGTACGTTGAGGCATTCTTTAGCAATTTCGTTACGTCAACCGATAATGTAAACAATGCGGTATTTTGGATACCAGATACTGTTGATGTTGCTAGTTTGCTGCTCTGTACTGCATTTTCACACTTTCTCCCTCACACCGTTTCGTTTGGCCTTCCAAAATTGTTAGGATAAGATGTTCTGAAGTGGTTTTGCTGCTACAGCTGTTACAGCGGGTATTTCTGGTCACACTGTTTTTGTTTCCCCCACCACTCCAGCAGCGTACATATCCAGAACGCCTTGTGGTTTTGGAAGTGTTAGTACTTGTGCGTCATTACTTCCGACGTGTCATTTCTCGTGACTACTACATTCAGAACCTAGGCATAATTGCGTGACAAACGAAACAATGAGAAAAGAACTCATTATCACTGCTAATTCTTATTGCGTTAACCAGTCACTGTGTCTTATGAGCCTAACAACAAGTGCAAATCAGACAATTTTCACTTATTACTTTGCATCGCCCTCAAACTTGAATACCAAGCTTATATTTCCATATGAATCTTCCCCCCGTCCATGGAAAACACCCTGCTCTATTGAAACTACGCTCTGAACATTCTACTTTTTCATACCGGATGTTTATCACTTTTCTCGTTATGAATTTTTGAAAAGCTATCTCTGGCAAAGAGACGCACTATCACGTTTCATTCTATGGCTGAATATTTTCATGTCTGAATATTTCGTAACAAAAGTAACGATTATGGATGGCAACAGATAGCCTAAACCGAGCCGGTGCTCTACTCAACTTTTAAACACACTAATCGACTTATACCTATTAGTCTAAAATATTTATGATATATATATATACATATATATATATATATCATTATGAAATATGTTGACATTTTTATAAAATCAATAGTATCGAATTATGTAAATTTACTATATATAAATGAATCATCTCAGTTTCAAATGAGAAAGTTTAAATGAGCACCATTTCTACAGAGAGTAAGGCTACATAGTTAAGCGTATACAAAATAGAAATTTAAAAATTCATATATATATTTAAGAAAGAAAAAGCGAGATATATAACCAAAACATAGGATTTTTGAAAACCGTAATCAAATTGAAAATTGTATATTTTCTAAGGCAATTATGGTATCATCTAGAACGCGCTGACATTTAAGATTATATTTTTCAATGTTTCATTCTATATACATATATGCTTGCTTACATACATACATACATACATACATACATACATACATACATACATACATACATACATACATGCATACACACTCGTTTATGTACATACATATATATCCTTTTCATTTAAAAATTTGCATGTTATTTGAAGGGGGTGCTTTTATATTTTATTTAGAAGAGAGTTAATACAGAAGACAAGGGTTAATACCCTCCCCCAAGTGCAAAACGGAATTACATCGTAATTCTGCATACTGATAAAATTTCTACAAGGCAGAAACGTCTTTGGTGGTGCTACGAGTAGTAGTAGTAGTAGGAGGAGGAGGAGGAAGAATGCAAGCAGCATCTGAAGTTGTTGTTTTCGTTGCTGTTGTAATATTCATCATTAAGATGTTATGATGGTGGGAATAATATTAGTGACATTGATATTGATGACGATGGCAACGTTGAAAGTAAAAGCGTAATATCAGAGTTGCAAGCAAACATGTTCGCAAAGCCATTGAGCTGAAAATAACTTTTTCTGTACCTTTCATTTTTTTTTTTTAAAGCCAAAAGCAACATCAAGATAAATAGATAAATAATAAATAAATATAATTAAATATATTTCCTCCCACCTTCAGAAAAAGTAAAATATAAAAAATAATAATAAGTAACAAGAAAACAAGAAAGAAAATGGAAAACAAATCAAAACAACAAGGAAAATAAATAATAATAATAATAATAATAATAATAACCAAAAAATAATATTACGCAGTGATCATTGGTCTATGAATAAAATCAAATTTGCATGATAGCTTTAAGCTTAGTTTAAAATGTGTGGAATAGAAAAATATAGAGAGAGTGGGAGAGAGACAGAGAGAGTAACAGAAAGAGGGAATTATTGCAGGAGCGGGTTTTTAAAAAACTCAATTATAAAATATCAGACCGTTAGCAAGGAGCCGGCAGTACAAATGCTATACTTGCAATTCGACACGGATTTGCACATGATAAAGTAAGATCATCATCACTATCCTCACCCTCACCTTCATCACCATCATCATCATTATCATAATCATCATCATCATTATCACTTGTGGTGAAGGATTTGTTTTGTGTTTGTTCTTATTGATGTTGGTGTTTGGGATTTTTCTTTTCTCTTTTTTGCATTGGCCGTCCTAAAGCAGAAACTGCAAGGTAGCTTATGCGGTGTACGAGTTCACTACGAACTTTATTAATTGTCTCTTTGGGCACATAAAAAAAAAACTACTTGCTTCTCGCAGAATTATTTCTTTTCTAAGATAGAGGGAAAAAAATATTATGAAAGATGCAGAAAAAGAAATTAACATGGACGAAAATAAATAAATAAACTTAAAGATTCAGCAAATGAAATAACGAGATAATTCATATTTCGTTTTTTAAAAATATTTCTTATTCTAGAAAGAGTTAGTATTATCTGAGGTAGTAGAGCGCTGGGATAAAGGCAGTGCACTATTTCCTCTCCTATGTATTGATTTCAGATATTGCCGAGATCAACATTGCTTCTGTTTCCTCCCTGACTTCTAAAACATACCAGTAATTTCCTAGTATGAATTCTTTTACGCAAATGGCTAAGATGTTTAATTGCTTCTCGTAAGGTCGTGGTTTCGATTTCCAAATTGGCCGGCTTATTATGCACTTGAGCCTGATATTTCATTTAATTTTTCTCTATTCAACTCAGTGGAAAATGACTACCTGAAGCAGATGGGAGTTAACCATCCGATGAACTTGCATCCCGATCATGTTAGATGACAGTTTTATAACATCAGCCTCATAAACATGTGCCAGTTCGTGATAAGCTCTGTCCTAATGAGCAAAGAGGCCCGAGTCAAATTCTAATTTTAAGAGTCTAGTTATTTCTAATGCAAGCACAATGTCAAATTTAGGTTATATATCCCATCAACACTTCTTCTAGAGGCCTCTAAATTCGGAGAAGCTTATAGTTGATCGTATTGGCATCAGTATTAGACTCGTAGTTATTTTATTGATATAAAATTTTAAGAATACAAATAAATGCCACAATGCATTTTACTAGCCCCTCTAAATTACCTCATGTTTTCAAATCCGATGTATTCTAATTATTTCAATTCAATTATATGAACTTATCCTTATTTACGTAAAATTATCGACAGTGTCTTCGGCCATTTAAGACATCTCTGGACTGCGATGCATTGAAGTCTATGTTGGTTAGACTCAGCTGATTTAAAATATTCTTTAGGTATGTGGCCTTGTGTGGAGTGGTAATTCGGTTTCAGTGTGTGTCCTTATGGAGAGAGAGATGCTTTGGAGAAATTTTTTTTGATTAAATTTGATATTGCATGAAAATACTAGTTCCGAGTTTTGGTTGCAAATTTGGTGCATGAATGTGAAAATGTGATAGGATTCATTGGTACAAAGTTGTCAGTTTTTTTTTGTTTTGGTACTTTAGACACTTCTATGTGCATAAATATATTCGAAATAATGACAAATGTAATTAACGTTTTGTCCAAAACTCCACTCCATAACAACCCACATTAAAACCTAATTACCACTTGATTCAAACCCACATACCCAAGGAGGATTTAAACTGAAGAGGGACCATATAAAGCTGAGATTAAATTCCCTGTATCGCAGTCCGACAATAGCTTAACTCACAGAAAATTCAAAAATAAATTTGTTTAAGGATAATAATTTTGTACTCTACAAAGCACATCAGATTAATGTAAAATTGTTTTTACTATAGCTGAACAGAGAAACGAGCATTTACACATATATACATATGTGTGTGTGTGCGTGCGTGTGTCATTTGTACGATGTGGAAAATATACCGCCAACTTTGCCCAAACGACCTAAACATTAGCTTCAAGTTTCATCCAAGACTTGGACCACGGGCTATACGTCCCCTGCCCAATTCAAGATCACAACATACATGTACACTGCAACATAATTTCTTTTCCTCAACAGGCCCTGCCCTATTTAACATTGTCTCGAGAGAGATCAAAGAGGAAAAGGATCCCATCAACTTTAAACAGAGTCTGGATAGATTCCTTCAAAGAATACCAGATAGGCCACCCATAATTGGATACAACTCACCCAACAAGAACTCACTACTTGAACAAAACTTGACTTAAATAAAACTTGACTTAAACAGGATTCGAATAATCCTATCAGGTGGTGCTATTAAGTTAGACATGGCCTGGACCAATCTTTGGTCGAAACATAGCTAAGTTTATCTAAGTTTATCTAAGTTATATATATATACACACACACACACACACACACACACACACACACACACATATATATATATATATACATATATATATATGTGTGTGTGTGTGTGTGTGTGTGTGTGTGCCTTCACTGAAGGATATAATGAATGCAATTTTTATTATTATTTTTATCTCGATATAAACAATAATCCTCGTACATCAACCTTTCATAAAGGCAGTACCATCTGTTGCACAAGCCATAAAATTTCCATGTGCATCATTGTTTTCCTTGAAAAATACATAACTGATTAAAAAGTTACTTCATCTTTTGTAAACGTTTTAAACAATCGGGCGAAATAGTTTATTCCTGCAGAGGTTGTCATAAAGAGCACATAACATGCTAATACCGAAGTGTTTCCTGATCCTAATGAGTAATTGTTTTATGTTCAGGATTTACTTGCAATTGTTCAACTAGTTTTAATACTTACTCAGATATTTTTAAATGAGCCATGATACAAATGAGTTATTGAGAAAAATATTCTAGTAATTTTACGCCAAAACCGCTAAATAACAGTTGTAGTATTAACACGTACCACTGGGCTAATTAAAGTTACCCCGATGCTTTAGCATGTGAACTTTAAAATATCTTAGGATGCGATTAAACCGTAGTCTACTCCAGATACTTCGTTACACGTCACGTCTATTTTTTAATAATTATAATAAGTCTTCCACTGAGGGGGGAACTGATTTCCAACAAAGATACAAGGATCCATCTTTGGGATGTTGTTAACAAAGACAACATGGCATTTGGAACACGAGAGAAGTCTTGAATATTTTTAATGTTCCACTCACAGATTGCACTTGTAATGAACGAATTAGCCGGCTGATTTCTCTTCCTGAAAATCTCAGTTTATGCAAATTCTTATTTAAGCATTTACTAACAAAACCAGTATTCTTTGAGTTGGTGTTTATGAATATATTCCATAACAAAAGGATTTTCTAAGTTTATATCAGGACAGTCCTTTTTGCTGATGACATTGTAAATTGTTTTAACAACTTCGTGCCGCGTAGGGAGGTAGTACCGTGACGACATTTTAAGACATCTGTAAATCACTTGCGTAATGTCTTCCACAGAAACATGACATAGCTTACATGGATGTATGTATGTATGCATAAATATAAATATAAGTAATCATACATACATACTTCCATATATGCATACCTACATACATAAATGCTAATGCCAGCGGTAGTACTGCTGGAATAGAGGAACGTCTAAACTGTGTTTTTAAAATCATGTCGTTTGCAACTATCATGACCTAAAGAAACCTAATATATGTTATTCTTTTTCACATCTGTAATGAATAAGATTAACACTTTCATTCACTGCCCTACCATCATTCATACAAGACTTTTGAGTTTTGTTTCAATATGAGGCTATTCCGCTTCAACTATAACGGTTAACATCAATAACAACAGATATATCATTACAACCGTATTAGTGACCATTTCACTTGATCTTTGCAATTAAGTCATGGTGTTCTCCGTCCATGTGAAAAGGAATGAGATCTCAAGATCACCTATATATATATATATATATATATATATACTCTTTTACTCTTTACTCTTTTACTTGTTTCAGTCATTTGACTGCGGCCATGCTGGAGCACCGCCTTTAGTCGAGCAAATCGACCCCGAGACTTATTTTTTGTAAGCCCAGTACTTATTATATCGGTCTCTTTTGCCGAACCGCTAAGTGACGGGGACGTAAACACACACCAGCATCGGTTGTCAAGCAATGCTAGGGGACAAACACAGACACACAAATACACACACACACATACATTTATATATATATATATATATATATATATATGACAGGCTTCTTTCAGTTTCCGTCTACCAAATCCACTCACAATGCATTGGTCGGCCCGGGGCTATAGCAGAAGACACTTGCCCAAGATGCCACGCAGTGGGATTGCACCCAGAACCATATGGTTGGTTAGCAAGCTACTTACCACACAGCCACTCCTGCGCCTATATATATATATATATATACTGGGACAAACCACCCAAATTTATGTCACTTTGTTATAAAGCAGTTGCGGCAACAGACAACATTCTATGCTCTAAAACCTGCTGTCACAGGCAGCACTCTTTATTACGATTCATTTAATATCGGTCCAATTGTGCACTCCTCGCTTCTGAAGTCACTGCAGCTAGCATAATATCTGCTGTATTCATTGTTGTCATTGAATGACATACCAAGATGTCGTCCACAATCATCATACTTGAAATTGAAAGTGTAACAATTGTCTCGAATTTGATAAATATTACAAGAATATTCAATGACAACAGTCTGTCTGTATTCTCTTTATTTTGGGCCCTAAATTTACTGTTGTTTCTTTTACATACACTGGGTATGTAACAAGAGACATCAGACAAAAATAGTACACATACTTTCTTTATGGACTGCCTTAAGAACCATACCCGAGATATTTACAATGCAGAAGTATAGTCGTATTCAATTAGATGTTTCATTGATAGAGGTATGACGTCTAGACCCAATAGGTACAAAGAAAGTAAAAAGAAATATTCATATTTAACAATTGGAAATGGGAAAAAAACTGTTCTTCAAACCACATATATATGCATTACTGGTCATATATATGCATCACGAATAAGAAATGTACCTAGGTACTGAGAACAATGATACATTATCGTAGGAGTATTGTAAGCGACTTAAATAGATATGGTAGTCAAAGCTTTCAGTTTACAACTAGATTAGTTGTAAATGCACTTGTACTATGCGTACTAATACCAACGTATAGAAACACACTTTGCTTCATAAATACATACATATTAAACTCTCTAGATCCTGAGAACCACAGCAAATTTTCAACGCACAAGTGATAAGGACAGAAAGCCAGGAGAGATAGAAACAGGCTTTAGAATAGCACAAGATGACTACGAATGCCGTATGATACCACCTAGACAGCACCCTAAAATATTAGCAGCAAAAATAAATGCAAGCAAGTCTTGAAAAAGGTAAAGTGAATAACATCCTGTAGGTTGGTAGAGAACTCAAGAAATTCTTACTTATTGATGGCCTCTCATATGAATTCAAATATACAGGGCTTACATATCTCAGCAAAAACCTGGGAATGAGTCATTTAGCATTCCATAAAACAGATTATTCATGGGCATGTTTCCCGTAAAATTGAAGAGGGTAATAATATTAACAGGAACGGTAACGTTTCGTAGACTTGTAATCGTACATCGTATCGCATCACGAAGAATACGCTTCCGCAAAGCACGGGCAGAAGAATAGTTAATAAATATCAAATTAACAGCATAGGGACAGCAAAATAACAGCAAAGTGACAGTAAAAAAGAAGGGCAGCCAAGCATTTAGAATCCCAATATGCAACTACAAATCTCAATTATGTCACTCTTCCCTCGAGATTATAACGCATGTAGTCAGAAGCTGCTTCAACATATTAACTCCATGTTATTGAAGCTAAAGCGAAATAGAATGCCATCCGCAGTAAATACTCTCCGTGGATAAAAACAAATTTTACATCTAATATAGAATTCATACACATCAATTTTCATATGCGTATATATTGTTGGAATATTACCATTAAAAATTTTTACCAAGTGCAGACAGCTATTTCGAAAAGAATAGAAAACCTAGTGTGGTCATAGATTGATCTGAGAGATGGCTTTGTGTTACTGTTATTTTCTATAATTTTGTTCCTACAATATATATACACATATATACAAATGATTTTCTATAATTTTGTTATTTCTATAATTATATTATATATATGTATATTATATTTATAATTACATATTATATAATTATATATATATTATAATTATATTATATATATATATATGTATATATATATATATATATATATTGTTATTTTCTATAATTTTGTTCCTATAATACTCGTACTATTATATACAAATGATCCCCCTTCAAAGTCCAACCGTTCTCATCACCGTGGTGCTGGGGGTGGCAAAGGCATATAGTAACTATGCTGGTTAAACATCTCTGGCCAGGGGAAAGACCTGGTCACCTACGACCAAGAACCCGCTGGCTTGACACCATCAAGAGTGACAAGCGAATGGCCATAGCCTATCTGAAAGAAGCGACCCAGGATAGAACTGGCTGGAGAACACTGATCCATCTAGTAAACGGATAGATAGATAGATAGATAGATAGATAGATAGATAAATAGATAGAAATACAAATGATACTTATTGTAATACTAACATATTACTGCCTTAGTAACTGGATATGAACCAACAACACTTTAGTCTGTAGTCTTACGCATTACACTTTATATCTTCATTTTTATATTTCCTGCTTAGCTACATTGTAGATCATCTGATTTAGTATATATAATGTTTTTGTACTGAAAGAGCCAAGGAGATTTGATGAAATAGATAGAGTAGATAGTTTATTGTCCAGTGGATTGAAATCCGATGTAATATGGCCAGTGATATTTGTATGGTTTATTTCTTAATGTAATACCTTTTGACTATAAATGCTTGATATATGTTAAATTTCGTTTGTATTCCGTCGGTAACCTTTAATAATAGACTGTAAAATATCATTTCTTCTCAGTTAATACTCATATTTATGAGAACTCCCAACAACACTAAGTCTACGATCAATTTAATATAATTGCATGCTTTCTTTGTGATGAATTTCTTACTAGAGAGGTTAATCTATAGCTTTCAACAATAATAAAAGGCATTGCTTTAGGACATACCATTTGAACAGTTCGAATTTACTCTGAAAAACCCCATGTCAGTGAATTTCACTTGAAGGAACTTCACAACAGTTTCCTTTTCTCTCTGATGTGTATGTAAACTTCTTTAATTCTAAAGATCCAGCACTTTCAAATGTTGATAATAAATGTTTTTAGCCAGCGGAACTGAATTCCAGCATAGAATAGAGATTGGTTTAAGGAAAATTGATTTTTGTTTAAACTATGTATAAACAGTTACACAACTCGAATCACGGATACTGAAACCTGATTTGAAGATATATAATTCTTCATACACAATAAACATTTCCATTGATACTAGAGATTCATAGCAACAACACGGATTGTTGTATTCAACATTCCCTGTCTAGTATACACATTATAAAAAGAAAAAAGAAAAGAAGAGACATCCAGTTAACCAATGAAATGCCAAAGATTGAAGTCTGTTGTAGAAATTCACATTACAGTGCTACATGTTTATGGATTACGAAAACATCAGTTTTTGTGAACCCGTAATATGTTATTTTATTCAACAAAAAACGGGATTTTTTGATGGAGAATGTTCAATTTTCATTGCTTAACTATACAAATAAAAACAAATTCTTTGATTTATAAAAAAAAAGCAGGATTTGTTGCTGAACACCAATAAATATGTAAAAGTAATCTGCAACATTTCGGAACAGGTCAGAATCAAAGGACTCGAATAACAAATTGAAATTACATTAGGCATTTACTGATTGATGCTCAAGCTGCAGTCGGAAGCTGAGCTAGTGTCTGATTTAATATTACGGATGGAAATAATTCTGTCTGATTTGATATTGCGGGAAGATATAATTCAATAGAATATAATAGCATCACTATTATAAGTTAGTTTCATCAATTCAGTCTTCTTACTTTATGAGTTCCTGTCTCATAGGTGATTAGTGCCGCCAAGATAAAATCTTCGGCTTTTCATAAGATATCTTTATTACCCTATATATACGTATACATCTGGTTAGAGAATTTCGACTCTTCCCATCTGCTTTACGCAGCGCCAATGTATGTAAAAGTCAATTAGTAATTGAGTAAATGATATATTTTTATTGAAATTAACACGTGAATAAAAGTATTTCTTCTCGGATTGCAAAATATTTGTGCTTTTTTTTGTTAGAAATCTATCAACAGGGAAAAGAGAAACAGGTAATATTTGATCAACAAACCCAAAACAGCTCTTCATCCCAAATATGACCAAACATATATCAATAAACACATAAGTAATAGTTGAAATAAATGCTACTGGAATGATCAATATCTTGGCAGTCAAGTTCAAACTGTGTTGTAAAAGAAGGATCAAATAACGCTGATAAGTTCACTTTTTTTTATTTACATAGGTTGGTGTTTGGAATATATGTTTCATTTAAAAGTACATTTCTTTCGATTTTCTTTGAAGCTGTGATAGCCTGTCTGTCAGAAAACTAAACATATTCTGAAGTACAATGTGTTCTTGCATTGAATATGACCAACAATTTAAAATTGTTATCTGGCACTGTAGCAATCGATGCGAGAGAAATTTAGGAAGGCAGCTGCTGCCGCTATTGTTACCTCAACCGCAAACATCACTGTTTTAATTAAATCTATGTGAACATAGAATAGCTGATACATAAAGAACGAAAGTACCACCAAGTTATTCTAAATAGTCAAGTTCATTCTCAACCACTTCGAAGAGTCGTAACCCTTGAAACGGAAAAGGAAGTTACAGTGGCTAAGCAAAAGCATAATTAAGTTAAAATAGTCATCTATGTATTACACATGTTAATAACTCTTTGAAAGGCAAATTTTGAAAGGTATTCGTTTCCACATAAGTTAGGGACAAGTTATGTTTCGGTCCTCCAAATTTAGCCACAAGATATTAATTAGTCTAGATCACTAACTGAGGACATCAGCCGAATATATCTCTAAGTGTGACGAAACCTGACATGACGTAGGTGCGGATAAATTTGTTAACTATAGAGCTATATATAACATAGTTCGGTATTTATAAGCCAATATCACCGTCTCTATCATTCCACAAACATTATGTGGATTGAAATTTAACTTCATTCTAAAATTCCAATCAATACATAAATAAATCCCATCAGTTTTGACCGGTACCAAGTTGGTAATAATAAAAAGTTATGTTATATCCATAATCGAGAATATTTGACATAATCTAATCTAACATAATGTTTTTAACGTTACTAATACAATTTTCGTTTAGTTTTCGTAGTGTATGTTCTACATTTTATATAATAAATATAAAAATATATCTAAGCTAGTTCTGAGTTCATAAAGGTCAACATTCATTATGTTTGGTAAACGGAATCTATTTGTCATTTTTCTGTTACTTGTATGAAAACAGAAAAAAATCCAGAATATATCTAAAAGATCGAACAATGATGAGTAACTCATAAACAATCAAACACACATTCATGCTAGCACAGAGTCCACATGAAAATTATATATAAGTCTATGAGTATATAGATGTGTGTATATATATATATATATATATGTATATATATATATATATATATGGGTATAAGAATGTCTGTATGTGCGTGTGTGTGTATACATACGCGTATATATATATATATATATGTATATATAATATAATATAATATAATATTCTCTGTGTTTATGTTAGCTTCTTTGTATATACATACATATGTGTGGCGTTTGTATGCATCTTTGTTGGGCATACATATCTTTATTTTATTATATAACGTCATACGAAAAAAATCGTGTCTTTTATGAGATGGACTGAAAACAAGAGCATGATATACAATATGGTAAATTATATGAATAAAAATATCTCCAATATTAGCATTGTTTCCTACCATTGTTATTGTATTCAGCGAACAAAATGAGAAGCAAGTTCATTATTTTTTAGACCTTTCCATATTCGTATATGTTGACCAGTTTTTGTTACATAACTCTGTTTAATTTCCGCAATGTTCGTGGCTATATTTCCAATTGCCTATTATTTGATGGTATTCACTGAAACATCGTTATCATAGTTTGGTTTAAAGGTGGCACGCTTAAAAAAATTTGTCTCTAGTAATAAGTATAGAGAACAACCATTATATTTCATATTCTTTTGTTTGTTTTGTTAAACCACCACACTAATTGGCTTTCTTTGCTGATATCCATACAAATAATCATGTGGCAAGTCCTGTAAGTTAAACGTTATTTTGCAGTAAATTGTGATTCGGAGTTTCAGTTTCAATTCCCTGTTTGAAATTTGGTGAAACGAATTTCACCGTAAATGTATAAGCGTCCAAATCTCTGTTGGATTTTTTAAATATATTTAACAATTAAAGCGAATGAAGATAATTGCTGAATCACCAGGAAGTTTTGTAATAAATTGTTGCACAAATTGAAAATAAAAATAATAAATCAGCAAGTATTCAAAGTGTGTTAATACTGGTTTGCTTTAGGTGCTTTCGTCGGGAGTGAAAGCAGAATTCGTGGTATTTCACAAGTCTCTAAGTTTGGTGTGTGGACGGTATTCTCAAACTGTAGACTTTGCATGAATGTTTGGCAAGATGCCAGGTGGCCCTGTAAAACTGGGTTCTGAATTAAGTTTACCAGCCATAGTGGGATTTGAATTCTATACGAAAAGAACTAGAACAAATACCATAAGGCATCTAGATCAACGATCCTACAATTACATTTGATCGAAACCCTAGATTGGTATTTTCGTTTTAATCGATCTGGAAAGTATGGAAAATAAAGTTGATCTCCTCGGGATTTAGAATTGAATTGCTGAGACGCAGACTTTTTACATTTAAGGAGAAAACTTTGCCCAAATTATCCTCTTATATCGTATAACGCGTTCTCAAGAGGTTGAGGCGAGTTTTGAAGTAATCTGGCAGCTAGGTATACACATTTATGGTCTATTTAGAATTCCTGATGATGTAAAAGAAATTTTGTGACTAAATGATGACGACCATCTTATCTGACAAGTAGTATATTAGGAGAAATATATCAGAAATAACACTAATCGGTATTGAAAACGTATGGGTTTTTTTTTTTATTTCCTAAAGGAGTGACGTGCTCTACGTCGCAGGTGAAACTGACGAGTTTGGTGTTTTCACATTGTAAAACGGTAACATATTTGAATAGGTCATGTTGATGAGAGAAAAAGCATTGAAATTTTATCAGGAGTGGCTGTGTGGTAAGTGGCTTACTTACGAACCACATGGTTCCGGGTTCCGTACCACTGCGTGGCACCTTTGTCAAGTGTCTTCTACTATAGCCTAGGGCCAAACAAAGCCTTGTGAATGGAGTTGGTAGACGGAAACTGAAAGCCCGTCGTATATATATATATATATATATATATATATATATATATGTATGTGTATGTATGTATGTATGTATGTATGTATGTATGTATGTATCTGCGTGTATACATTTGTGTGTCTGTGTTTGTCCCCCGAACATCGCTTGACAACCGTTGCTGGTGTGTTTACGTCCCCGTAACTTAACGGTTCGGCAAAAGAGACCAATGCAATAATTACTAGGTTTACAAAGAATAATTCCTGGGCTCGATTTGCTCGATTAAATGCGGTGCTCCAGCATGGCCACAGTAAAATGACTGAAACAAGTAAGAGTAAAAGAGTATAGCAAAGAATTTACACTACGCAGAACATCGGATTTTGAGTTTAGGACAAAATTACTATTACAGAATCGTCCACGAACATCTAATATGATGATGTTGCTTAAAATTCACATATTTAATCTACTTTCGAAAAGAGTTGATGTATAACAAATGCTTCAGTCAACAACTTTTGAATCACTAGATAAAAGAAATATTCTTTTCGGTGTATAGATCTCTCACCACTCGTACAACGACTTGGTCCACTAGTATCTACTTTCGTTCATTTAATTAATCCTTTTGCAGTAGGAATGTCGCTCTCTTTGAAATTCTATGTCAAACACGTAATATTCTGCTGACATTCAAAATTAATAGTTTCAAATTTTGGCACAAGGCCAACAGTTTGACAGGAGGGGTAGGTCTATTACATCGATCCCAGTTGGCACCCTCAAATGGCATCGGTCCCAGTTAGATCCCCCAAATGGTATTTATTTTATAGACCCCGAAATAATAAAATGCAAAGCTAACCTCGGTGGCATTTTTCCCCGCGCGGGAAAATTTCTGCCATCTCGCTGCGCTTAGATTACAATTTAATTTTAAAGGCATCATATTTATCAGTCCATCAGAGTCCATAAGTTCATGAATACCGGAAACCCAAATTGAACCATAAAATATACATGTCAATGGGCAAAATGTTGAGTTTAAATCTGGAATAAAATGGACGTAGTTCGACAGATACATGCTGTAATCTAAAAAGTTTAACTGATTGACATATGTGATTGATATGTGAGACAAACAAATAGAATTTACTGAAAATGAAGGGGTAACCGACAAAGCTTCTTGGTAAGCTTACCACTAGGAGAATAGACTCAATCTATTCCCCTAATAGTTTTCTTGGATTTTAGTTACTTTACTAAAAACGGTCATCAAAATAGTCATGGTCGTGGCCTTCTAAGATATTTATGTTCATTTTATTAACTTGAATTATCTATCTACATATTCGCTAATTTATTTCTCAAAACTCGGATGCTTAAAATTTCCGATTTATTGAAAGTTCATCTCAGCAGGAAAAGCAAACAAATTACTGTTCCTAACAAGTGTAATATATTCAATTTCAGAACTATTCACAGATATTTCAATTCTACAAGGATTCCGTAAACAAACTATTTTTAATAATATCAAATCATTGAAATTAATGATTGTTAATGGGTTTTAATGAGTTTAGACATGATTTGATCCCTAATCATTTGTATCATACAATCGAAAGTAATCTATTCGTACATTTACATATAATCATACATATACATACATAGTCACACATACACACCTACAATGTATATAGGTGTATGTGGGTGTCTGTGTATGTGTGTGTGTGTGTAACGCGCGTGTGAGAGAGTATTTTTTGGGACCAGTGCAAAAAACGTAGCAGTTACTACCAAAATTCTTTGAATTATATTTATTGTCAGCCTGCAGAAAAGTGCCATCCATTATTGAACAATATTCCTGAGGTATGTATGGAGGCTTGTTTTGCGAACCTCTGTATAATATCACTGTTAATTCAAGGTTATTACACGATAACAGTAACTCAGTAATTTTATCCATCTATGTTTCTCGATCGATCCATTCATCCATCCATCCATAATGCATACATACATACACACATACGTATATACTTACATGTACATATACATACATTTATTTATCTATCTACCTATTTATCTATCTATGTGTCCGTCTGTCTGTGGTGTCTGTATGTAAAGAAGTGTTTTACTATTGAAAGTTGAAGATTAAATAAATCTGGTAAGCTTTGTTTTATTGGAGAAAGATAGGGAGAAAGGTAGAGAGAGAGAGAGCAAGAGAGAGAGAGAGAGAGAGAGAGAGAATAGCAGGATTAAAGAAAATCCTTGATATAGTAATAGATTATTTGCTAGACAGAGCTTTAGTAAACTTGCAATGAGTTGATGTAAGGTTTCCTTTGCGTAGTAAGCTGACACCTATGCTGTGACAGGCTGGTTTTCATTTTATCTACGAATTTCTGAATTGTTGCTTCTCTTACATGTAATGGATATGCGAAAGTGCCTACCTATATATATATATATATATATATATATATATATATATATATATATATATATTCCAGTGTTTGTATTATAGTGCATTGCTGTGTCATTCGAAACATTTTATTCTTTACAAACAATACACAATACTCTCCTATCTCTACGCCTGGGCCAGGTCGAGTTCGCAACTAGGGAGTTGATCAAGCTATCTGAGAAACGTGCTAAAATCGGAATAATTCCCAACACATACGTTCGTCATGAGAAAAATCATACACCATCTACACCACTAACTATATGAGCACATACGCAAATTCTCTGAAATAATATCCAGCACTACGTCAACCATTGAACATACATACCGAAGGACAACGGCAGATTTATGCCAACGGGGACATGTTGTGTATAGAATACAATGTAGGTAATGCAACAAGTTCCATGTGGGCAGCACGACAAGACAGTTACATGTCCGGATCAAAGAACATCTGTACACGAGAGCATTCTCTTTCAGAAAACGTTTAGACAGATGCCGGAATACCGACAAATGAAAGAAAGAAATTTGGGTAATGAAGAAAATTTGGGTAATTTAAGGATTAAGGAAGCTATACTCATGCACAGAATATGGCCCCAAATTAATTACAGGCTGGAGTTTAGTAATCAATATATCATTTAGCTACATCTGGATGCGTGTAGGTTCATTTTTGATAACATGCTCATGTATTGTTTATAACAGAAAAAAAGGGGGAAAAAGGAGAAGGGGGAAAAAAAGGAAGCTGCACGTATAATACATAACTTAGAAGCAGCGCTAAGGATGTGCCAGCTCATACGAGATTGAGATATGGCCGACCTCATGCCCTTCTCATGAGGAATTCCGGAAGGAGCTCGTGAGACCAATGCTGAGACACTTCGGGAAAAAAAAGAAAAACAGAAAGGCCGTTGGAAAATCGATTTTAGCAGCGACTCCATCAATTCCTAGTGATACCTGAAGAATGGAATTTTTATTCCGAAATAACGTATTAGACTATGGATGATTAAATTAGAACAGTTATTATAGTCTATTGTTTGTATTATAGTGCATTGTTGTGTCATTCAAAATATTTTATTCTTTACAAACAATACACAATGCTTCTAGCAGACTACAATAATATCTTTTACATATATATATATATATATATATATATATATATATATATATATATATATATATGTTTATATATATATATATATATATATATATATATATATATACATACATATATATATATATATTATATACGTATAAATGAATATATGTATATATATATACACACACATATATATATATATATATATATTATATATATATATACATGCACAGATATATATATACATACACATATACATATATATGTATATGTACATATACATATATTTATATATATATATATACATTTATATATATATATACATATATATAGATAGATAGATAGATAGATAGATAGATAGATAGATAGATAGATAGATAGATAGATAGATAGATAGATAGATAGATAGATAGATAGATCAATACATGAGATATGGTAATAAAGATAAAGCACATACTTTTATATGCGTATCAACACCGATTCCTTTTATTGCGTTCTATTTACTATCGTCTACGATCATATTCTTTCTCATCTATAAAGTGTTCGATCAAAATATTTTTCTCAACTTAACGTATCAGATTACTGCCAGCTTTTCCAATTATTAATCACTGTTTTCCTCTATTGTTCTTTTATATTTTTATTGAAGCATTTAACCTACAACGGATAACAAATGATTATTACATGTGTATATGAAAATCAGCGAACCTAACACAATTTAGAACGCGTTGCAAGCACATCTCGTTGCTGGCAGGCATATTCACAGATATTTTATTACCCTCTCATTACTAAGACAAGTAAGTGTCGATGTTTGAGAAATACCATTAATCTGACTAATTTGAAGCTCTGCCATCTAAATATTACTTTTGTATTTAGTGCCTCCAGGCTACAATCTTTAGACAAATCTATTCTGATATTTTATATCTGAAATGCTTGGAAAATTTTAAAATGCGTTGCAATTAATTTTTAACTGGCGAAATAATTTTAGTTCATATATGTATATATATATATATATATATATATATATATATATATATATATATATAATATATATATATATAGATATATATATATATAGATAGATAGATAGATAGATAGATAGATAGATAGATAGATTAGATAGATAGATAGATAGATGATAGATAGATAGATAGATAGATAGTTTACGCATATCCGAGTGTACTTTCTTTATACGCACTTATATAAGAGAGTTAAATATTAAATGAAGAAACTCGCCTTGCATAAAAGCGTTATTCTTCTTAACATTATTATTATTATCATCACTATTTTCAGCTTTACATATCAGGACATTGATTTATTTGCAGTGGTCCCAAGAAAACTGATCATGATAGTTATCACCCTTACGTTTGAGTCTATAGTGTTGTGTTTCATTTCCAATGATGGGTTTTAGCATTTTCCACATTCTCGTTCACTGTCTTTACAATATTCTGGAATACTGGTGTAACTACATCGTGGAAGGCCCACACTTTGAACTCCTTCCATAAGAGAGTGGTATTTGGTCATTTATATTGAGCTTTTTATTCGTATCGATTAAAATATTCTGGGCTAATTTCTTCCTGTGACTCCTCAGTTTGAGGTACACTAAGGTCTTCTTCAGATAGTGCGTTTCTTCCTTCCATATCCAAGCGCCACTGATTCTCTTGTTCAACGGGTATTTCTTCTGCACCCGTCGTCCCATGCAGCACTCTCGTACAGCCATTATAATTTCATCTTGTTCAATCTTTTATATTCGTTTCTTGATCTTAATTCGTTTCCTCTGACCAGCCCGTCTTTGTTCACTAACATCCTTCATCGCATCATGTAATACTTTATTGCTGGGTCCTAGTAAATGTTTTCATGCAATCTCGTTTCTTTGATTCACTTCTAAATATCACTCAAACTATGATTTGTTGTTCTTTTATGATTATTATTATTATTTAGGTGGCAAGTTGGCCGGATCGTTAGCAAGCCGGGGCAAATGCTTAGCAGTATTTCGTCCGTCTAGACGTTCTGAGATCAATTTCCACTGTGGTCGACTTCGCCTCTCATTCTTTCGGAGTCGATAAAATAAGTACCAGTTTAGTAGTTGCGTCGATGTCATAAACTTACCCCTCCCTGAAATCGTTATTATTGCTGTTGTTGTTGTTGTTCTGGCACTTTATATTCTGAGTTCAAATCACCACGATGTTGACATTGCCTTTCATCATTTTCGTGGGGTCGATGAAATAAGTATAAGTTAATGATTGGAGTCGATATAATCGACTAGCGCCTCCCAACAAATTCCAGGCCGTGTTACTATAGTACAAAGTAAGGCTGCGTGCTGGTAGGATTGTTAGCACGTTGGGAAAATGCTTAGCGGCATTTCGTTCGTCTTACGTTCAGCTGAGGTCGACTTTGCCTTTCAGTCGATTTTGCTTTTCATTAGAACCAGTTGAGCACTAAGGTCAATGTAATCGATATACGCACTTTCACGCCTTGCACCTACCGTAGAATTACTATTATTATTTGTGGCGAAAGAAGTTGTTCCGTGGACGAAGCTGAAAGGCATGAGGACTGATATACTCTTTTTCTCTCTTACACTTTTACTTGTTTCAGTCATTTTGACTGCGGCCATGCTGGAGCACCACCTTTAGTCGAGCAAATCGACCCCGGGACTTATTCTTTGTAAGTCCATTACTTATTCTATCGGTCTCTTTTGCCGAACCGCTAAGTGACCGGGACGTAAACACACCAGCATCGGTTGTCAAGCAATGCTAGGGGGACAAGCACAGACACACAAACACACACACACACACATACATATATATATATATACATATATACGACAGGCTTCTTTCAGTTTCCGTCTACCAAATCCACTCACAAGGCTTTGGTCGGCCCGAGGCTATAGTAGAAGACACTTGCCCAAGGTGTCACGCAGTGGGACTGAACCCGGAACCATGTGGTTGGTAGACAGGCTACTTACCACACAGCCACTCCTGCGCCCTATATATATACTTCTTTGGTAGAGCTCTCATTGATTTTTTTAAAGTTTCACTTGTAAAGGAAATTGAGATTGGAAAAGGAAGTGCTGTCGAGTGAGTTCATTGAAAGATGGGTGAAAGTTGCGAAAATGGCAAGAGTGGATGGTATCCCTCTAAGTGTAAACCTGTGAGCGGGAGAGAAAGAATTGGAGAGGGCACTTGCTCCTGGCTTTCAGAGAAATCTCGGATAGTGGGGTTCATCGATTATCCCTAGAGGCCTTCCTGTATCAAGAGATCCACTTCTCCATCACTCTCCCCGCCACTTCTTTAACGTTTGTATGCTTTTGTATACTTCTTTTTTAACGTTTGCCTCTTCTTTTTCGGTAATACATTCTATTTTCTTTTTTCTTATTTCATTATATGTAACCCCCACACTTTATAACTGTCTTGTATTGCCCTCTCATCTTTCGCCCTTGTGGCAAATAAATGAAATCATTATTATTATAAATATTTTTTATTATTATGCCCATTATTTTAACTAGCATTATTACTATAGATGGTGAGTTGTAATTATTTAAATTGTTTAAACGTATATTTTCTCAAGTGTAGACATATTAGAGCCTGTTGCTGACTTGTGTTTCTAAGAGTAAATTTAGAAGTGAAAATTTGACACATTTCTTTCATACAACGGCCACATCTATTATCACATATTCCATACGATTTTGCCTTATTATTCCCAACCAATAGAATATACTTTGTCACTATCTTTTAGTGCCTAAATTAATTTACTAAGGCTAGTAGTGTTCATCTTGTCCCTATATCTAAACGAATTTTAATGACTGACATTTCTTCTGATTGACAAGTATTTGTGTTGTTGCGAGTGTAGTAATTGCCAAGGAGCATTTTTCAACTTTCTGTGCCCCAATCTAGTCATCTTTGTAGCCAGATCCTGATAATTTTTACTTGTCTCAATTTCCTTGATATACACTCTACTTTCATATGGGAAAAATAAAACTAAACAATTCATCTGCTATGTGCTGCAACTAGTTGGTAATTTCTAAAGCAATATTAGATATGTATTAGGCTGCAAAGTTTCCCTTCTTATTTATTTTAAGTGTTAAGCCCTTCCGTATGACCACTGTACTTCCTTTTCTCATACATACTGGTGATTCATTTTCAGAAGATTCAGAAAAACAGAGGATTATAGGTTGAGCGTGTTTCTGTGAAATTTTTTATCCTAAATCTCTGAAAATTCAATACAGAGATTTTCCAAATTAATATATTTTAATAATCCTTTTCATTTCTGCTTCCGTAATATTCACATATTAAGGACTGTTCCGAGAGGCTCTCATGACTCTATTTATTCCTAAGTTTGCTGTCGTCGTTCCAGACAAAGCAAAATTGAAGTCAATTATTGAACAACTCTTTTCAAAATGAGAATTCAAATCTATTGATGTTTCTTTTCCTTATATTTTTTTAAGAGACTGAAGGTTAGTCAATCCGCCGCATGGTTCTGTTAGATCTAATGGAATAGGTGTTGCACACCGGAGGATGACACGTGAGAATCACCCTGGAACAGTTACTCCGACTCACTGAACTTGCACCTACAGGTAGCAGCAGCCTGACCATTGCCACAGACTGACCACTGTCTTACCAGATTTTCTTTCCTTTTAAACTTCAAAAGAAGTTCACTTCACTTAACTGAGCAAAAGTTATTTTCTGCTTCTGCGTTTGTTATATCATCCAAGTGATCATCATCCTCATTGTTCCCTTGTTGGTAACGTTTTCTTTCATTATTTCTGCTGAGCCAGTTTCGTGAATATTGTTTTATTCGTCGTTGGTATCTTGATGTGTTTTCTTTAGTTTTCCCGATAGTGGATCAATTTATCATTTTATCTCCTTCTTAGCTGGTTGTCAACTTCTACGTTTGATACGGTACTTTATTTGAGCTTTTCCTTACTTTCCTTTCACTGTCTTCTCTTCCGTTAAACATTTATCCTTCCGAGATCGAAATGGCTTATTGCTGTTGAAAGTAACGAGATATCTAGTGAATATTTAATCCCAAGACAAGGAATTGCAAAGCAAATGATGCCCTTCAGTATTTACATTTCTTTGTGTCAAGCATAAATCTTCATTTAAACATAGACGTAGGAGAAATGTCAAAGTAAACGATTTAATTCATATACTTCTACAAGGAAGAGAGATTCCAAATTGGAACTAACTTCACATATTATAGCATTTAAGAATAAGTACATTATCATAACAACTTCATGTAACTTCTTAAATGATGACAAATTTTGAAACCTGTCGGAAAATGAAATACATTTAATTAGAAATATATTAGTTAATAAGCAATTGACATCACTAACATGGATTTCTCTCAGTAAACTTTAATACAACTGTACTCCAAACTGATTGAGATCACCAATACAGATCGTAATCTTCCCAGGAACTTATCAAATGGATATCTGCATGAATAGGCGCAGGAGTGGCTGTGTGGTAAGTAGCTTGCTAACCAACCACATGGTTCCGGGTTCAGTCCCACTGCGTGGCATCTTGGGCAAGTGTCTTCTGCTATAGCCCCGGGCCGACCAATGCCTTGTGAGTTGATTTGGTAGACGGAAACTGAAAGAAGCCTGTCGTATATATGTGTATATATATGTATGTGTGTTTGTTTGTGTGTCTGTGTTTGTCCCCCTAGCATTGCTTGACAACCGATGCTGGTGTGTTTATGTCCCCGTTACTTAGCGGTTCGGCAAAAGAGACCGATAGCATAAGTACTGGGCTTACAAAAAAAGAATAAGTCCCGGGGTCGAGTCGCTCGACTAAAGGCGGTGCTCCAGCATGGCCGCAGTCAAAGGACTGAAACAAGTAAAAGAGTAAAAGAGAGAGTATGAATACATAGATACTTAAATATGTGTGTGTGCATGTAAGTATATATGTATATACACATACACACACACAAACAAACACACACGCACCCACACACAAACATGCACACACACACAAACATGCACACATATATACATACATACATATGTATACATAAATATGCACACGCGTGTGTGTAGGTAGATATGTATATATAAAAACACATGAGCATGACTTCCACTCATATATTTACCTAATATAATCTAAGGTGAATTCATCTCATTAAACTACAGTTTTCATTAATAGACTTGCGTTAATATAGTTTATTTACTGCAGATACTATAGTGTTTGAGTAAACGATGTGGTGCATTGATATACTAAGTTATCTTAAAATTTTATCAATTATTGAACAATTTGTAGTTACCGTATACGATAACAAAACGTAAAGGATATTTGATCCACTGTGCATAAAGTAACATTTTAAACCTTTTTAAGCGTGAATAATTGTATCAAGTAGAATCCCGGCTTTTTGCCAATAGGTATTTCAAAATTTATGAAGTTGGCGACGAAAAAATTAATTTCAGTACGTTTATTTAAGAATAACATTTAAGAGCCAAAATTTCGCTCCTCATTTACCTTTTAAAGTTTTGTAAACAGCATTAGAGAAAGGTACTTCTCGACTGATCAAGAGTTTATTAGTGTAGACAATGGATAAAGTAATCGATAGTTAATTTGGTGACATGTTTGATATCAAAAGTTACTTATTATAACAAATACATGTATTATTGTTGGCATAGTACCAGCACTGCACCCAGTAATGTAAAGTAATGTCATACTCTGACCTAATTTTCAGAGACTGTATGTATTTTGATTAGTCATGTGTTCAAAGACTTTTTCGAGATATGTAGATGCTGTAGATGCTGATTAAACAGTCTCTTAAATACATTTCCAGTTAATAAATAATCTTTGGATACAAATTTTTCACCTGTAAGTACTTTTGCACATTAAAAATTTTGATTTCGAGCGTCATAAGTTATTCACTGGAAGATTTACTCGATTAATATTGATACATGACCTAAGATGGTGACCTGGCAGAGACGTTAGCATGCCGAGTGAAATGCTTAGCGATATTTCGTCTGTTTTCACCTTCTGAGTTCAAATTCCGTCGAGGTGGACTTTGCCTTTCATCCTTTCGGGGTCAATAAATTAAGTACCAGTTACGCACTGGGGTCGATGTAATCAACTTGATCCGTTTGTTCTCTCTGTGCATAGTCCCTTGTGGGTAGTAAAGAAATAAGTATTTCGTCTGTCGTCACGTTCTGAGTTCAAATTCCGCCGAGGTCGACTTTGCTTTCATCCTTCCGTGGTCGATAAATTAGGTGCCAATTGCGTACTTGGGTCGATCTAATCGATTGGCCCCCTCTCGCCAAAATTTCGTGCCTTGTGCCTAGAGTAGAAAAGAATATTGTTACATGACTCAGGTGTGTAAGATAAAAAAGATGGTTTAGGTTTTTACTTTTGATTTATGATTACTCACTAAGTCCTGCATTAATAAATAAATAACTATGTTTATATATCTTAAAAAAGACTCCGCCGGTTACGACGACGAGCGTCCCAGCTGATACGATCAACGGAACAGCTTGCTCGTGAAATTAACGTGCAAATGGCTGAGCATTCCACAGACACGTGTACCCTTAACGTAGTTCTCGGGGATAATCAGCGTGACACAGAGTGACAAGGCTGACCCTTTGAAATACAAGTACAACTCATTTTTGCCAGCTGAGTGGACTGGAGCAACGTGAAATAAAGTGTCTTGCTCAAGGACACAACGCGTCGCCGGGAATCGAACTCACAACCATACGATCATGAGCCGAATGCCCTAACCACTAAGCCACGCGCCCTCACATGTTTATATATACTTACATACTGAATGAATGCAATATTGAACGAAATTATTGAAATTCCTATATTTTTACGTATCTGGGAATTGATATTAAAAGACGAAATTTATCTTCAGGTATACGTCGCATTAATTGTAATAGGGGAGTTCCAAGTAATTTTAAGTTAAACTACGAAGTTCATCCTCTTCATGAAAATACTACATCTTTTTTATAGTTTCGGTTCCACCTGCTTAGTTACCTAACTACGCATCTATCTATTCGTGAATGTATGTAAGTATGTAAGTATGTATGTATGTATGTATGTATGTATGCATGCATGCATGTATGTATGTATGTATGTATGTATGTATGTATGTATGTATCGCTCTATAGGTGTGTTTGTGTGTGTGTTTGTGTGAGACATTATGTGTTATCGTTGAAATACTCCAAAAAGATTGGAACGTACATTAAGTCCGAAACAAGGATATTGTGAAAGAGACCCGTCTAAATACACACAATCTTTAAATATTTGCGATCGTTCATAACATAAAGTGTTAAAGTTTTCGTCGCATTACTACAGCATCATCGTAGAGACGGTTCCGCTGCAATTAAGTGTAGTTTCAAATGATGAAATTTATTCAAAGGTAGCTCTTACATCACGGATATATGAGAAACACTGAAATATTTTGCTCACTGTATATTTTAAAGTTTAGTAATATGTACATTGCAGAAGTTCAGCTTATTTCGGAGCTCATGTTTCCAAAATCATGAGTTATAGGCTATCATTCGCTACCTTGTTACAGTTGTGAGTGGCATGAAAGATCTTCTTTCATTCTTATTCATGTAGTGTCATCTATCTCTCTCTTTTTATCCTATTTTTTCTTCACCTCTCCTTTCCGTTCGTCGTGATCGTTGCCATCTTCATCATCAGTAGTAGCATCAGCTGTAGTTATCATTATATTCATTATCAGAATCTGCATCAAAAGCTATCAACAGCAAACCATGTGCCTCTTTCAATGTAATACATACTAAATGAAAATCAACGAATGGTATCATTATCATCATCAGTATTAGTGACTCGTCGTCATCGTCATGGATGTCGTTATCATGTTGGTCATCATCTTCAACATTACCATAATCAATATTCTTTCTCTCATTATCATTATCAACAGCAACGACCAAACTATTATCATTAACGACAACATCAACCACAAAAACAACAAAATGAAGATAACGACCACCACTGCCGTAGTAGCAAGTTTTACGGAGACGTTTCTCACGTTCCTCTTCTCCTTAAACAGAACGGTCTTTCTTGCGTAGGCAATGCCTTTTATCCCAGAACCAACCACTAAAACAAATGCTGTCAAAGCTACTGATAAAAAGCAACTAAATTATTAGCAGCTACCAAAAAAGTAAAAAAAAAAAGAGAATAAAACTATGATAAAAAGCAAAGGAAAATACAACACTAATAATAACAACAAAGACAAGAGTAATAACGGCAGCAGCAGATAAAGAAGCGATGATTAGTGACATTAATGAATTATTGAATGCTTTTGTCACACTATTCTTTAGTTTCAGGGGTAACAACTCCTGCGTGTGATGTCGAAGCTGCCAGCTACAATATTAACGGCGAGATAATGTACCTCATGTCTTGTGGATTTCATCCAACAAGCACGAATGGTGGAGTCGCTTTAGTATTAACGTATTTTCCTTTCAGGACATGTATGCCATCATTAGTTGTTCTTTCTTCTAATGCTTTCTTCCAAATTTTCTTTTTCTCTAGTGAGTATGTATGTTTTGTATTTGTTGGTTTCTTGTTTTGTTAAGAATATTTTTTTTTATTTCTTTCCTCTGTTTAACTGCTATCTCCAGTTATGCTACCGTGTAGATATATTATTCTATGTTCCCACATAACTATTAAAACATTTACATGTCTCTCTGTAAATCTATCTCTCACTTTATCTACCAGTCTGTGTATTATATTCTTTCACACATGCATACACAAATCACTCTCGCACATATATATACACACATATTTATGTATATATCTTATATGTATTGTATATATATATATATATATATATATATGTATGTATGTATGTATGTATATATGTATTTATATATATATATGTTTGTGTGTATATATATATATATATATATATAGACAGAGAGAGATAGAGAGAGAGATAGAGAGAGAGACTGACAGACGGAGGAAGATAGAGAGATAGAAAGCACAGAGATAAATAAAACAAATTTATATCAATATACATGCAATGATATAATATAGCTATACACCGAGAGACACACACACTCACTTGCACACACAAATACCCCCCACCCTCACCATATATATACTTATATGTATATGTTCAGACGTATATGAACATTTATGTATTTGACGATTTGGATTGAGACAATAGTGCTTGATAAGGGTTCTTGTATTTTTTCGACAGTGCGATGTGTGCCCGTTTTTACGTGTATATATTTATATGTGTATGTATGTGTGTGTATGTGCTTGTGTAAGTGCTTGTGTGTGCGTGCGTGTGTGTGTGTGTGTGTGTGTCTGTGTGTGTGTTGTGTGTGTGTGTGTGTCTGTGTGTCTGTGTGTGTGTGTCTGTGTGTCTGTGTCTGTGTCTGTGTGTGTGTCTGTGTGTGTGTGTGTGTGTGTGTGTGCTGTGTGTGTGTGTGTGTGTGTGCTGTGTGTGTGTGTGTGCTGTGCGTCATTTGCTCGCGGCTATTTAATCACTGATTTGCGTTAAGATATCAAAAGAAATCCATGGGTATTTTTTCATTCAGTATTGTATGAAAATACATGAAGTCTCCTACTACTTTTGTTTTTCATCTTTTCCCATCTGCTTTGTATTATATTGCATTTTGTAATGAGGCCTTATTCGTAAGTGCATTGTTCGCCAGCAGGATTATTCTAATTATCACATTGGTCATACGAATTTTGCATTAGTCATTTGCTTGCATGGTGTTTTCCTCGTTGGAGTATTTTGAGTTCATGCATTGTTACTGGACGCCAGGATTCCAGTCTTACTTTCTGATTTTTTTTGTTGTTGTTTCTGAGACAAGGCTTGTGTTATAATCGTTTATTATGTCTTTCGATTATTTCTTGTATCATATCATTTTTTTTATCATGGATGTTTCCTATTGCTTATTTGTTTCTGTAGTAATCATATTTCATATCTTAATATACAACTATAATATCTTCGATATTACAGTTGTATATTCTAATAACGTTACAATCATACATTGTAAACTTATGGACCAATAATAACCACATTTCGTGCCGAAGAGAAGCATTTTTATTAATTTAAATGTGGTAGTTTAGCCAACTCTAACTGAAAATATTATACAAATAGAAGATGGTTTACGTACAAGTATTCAGCTTCATGAAACAAATTAAGCAAGAATTACTGTTAATAAAGGTTGATTACTCAATAAATTAGAACATTTAGTAAAAACACGAAATATGCGTAAAACTTAAATACCATAAAGTTTATGAATCTAATCAACATGCAAATTAATAAATCTACTTGAAATCAGAACCATAAATAAAATAATCACACACAATAATAGAAATAGCATTAGAAAGTCAACAAAATCTCAGCAATGTAATAAGATTGATGTAGGCATTAGTTAGTCTCATAAGAAGGCGGTGAGCTGGCAGAATAGTTAGCATGGCGGGCGAAATGCTTAGCGGTATTTCGTATGCCGTTACGTTCTGAGTTCAAATTCCGCCTAGGTCGACTTTGCCTTTCATCCTTCCGGGGTCGATTAAATAAGTACTAGTTACACACTGGTGTCGATATAATCGACTTTAAACCGTTTGTCTGTCCTTGTTTGTTCTCTCTGTGTTTAATCCCTTGTGGGTAGTAAAGAAGTAGGTATTTCGTCTGCCGTTACGTTCTGAGTTCAAATTCCGCCAAGGTCGACTTTGCCTTCCATCATTTCGGGGTCGATAAATTAAGTACCAGTTACATACTGGGGTCGATGTAATCGACTTATACCCTTTGTCTGTCCTTGTTTGTCCCCTCTATGTTTAGCCCCTTGTGGGTAATAAAGAAATGAGAATCGTTAGTATGCCTGGCGAAATGCTTAGTGGTATTTCGTGTGTCGCTTCATTCTTTGTTCGAATTCCGCCGAAGTTGATTTTGCCTTTCATCCTTTTGGGGTCGATAAATTAATTACAAATGCTGGGGTCGATGTAATCAACTATGCACCTCCCAACAAATTCCAGGCCTTAGTCGTATAATAAAACGGATGATTTAGTTCAGTAAGACGGCGGCGTGCTGGCAGAATCGTTAGCACGCCGGGCAAAATGAAACCATTATTTAGTTTAGTAAGAACTGTAGGAAAAACTTTTAATATACCCACTCTTGGTTATCATACTCTCTTTTTCACACAGATGTAATTATGCACTCAATGGGAAATGTGCGGCTCATAATAAAGGGGAATACTAGTGTAAAGTCCCAGTGAAACCTCAATAGATTTGATATATTGATTTGGGATAGAGAAGAGAAACTATGTACATTTGTGTAAATCAGCTTTTAAAGACTCCGCCGGTTACGACGACGAGGGTCCCAGCTGATACGATCAACGGAACAGCTTGCTCGTGAAATTAACGTGCAAATGGCTGAGCATTCCACAGACACGTGTACCCTTAACGTAGTTCTCGGGGATAATCAGCGTGACACAGAGAGTGACAAGGATGACCCTTTGAAATACAAGTACAACTCATTTTTGCCAGCGGATATTAACATAAAGCTGAAGATCAGTGAAACAGAGAACACTTACACTGAACTATTGAGAAATCTGCAGTTACTCTATCCAGATTACAAGTTCAGGTAACATATTGCCCAAATACCAATCTTGAGAATTTAGGCTTCAGAAAACCAGAAAGGAGAAAGCTGAATCGAAGGCTACAAATCCATCCCGTTACTGGAACTGTAAAAATCTGTGAAACTTTCCAGAAGTTTATCATTTAAGTATATATGAGAATATATACATACAACAAAACATAGAAATCTACATACACACACACATACATACATACATACATACATACATACGTACATACATACATACATACATACATACATACATACATACATACATACATATATACATACATAAAAACATACAAACATGCATACATACATACATGCATAACCTGTTGTTGATGTTGAAATTCCAATAAAAGAGTCTTGCATCAAGGTTACAAACCGGTTCTTTTTCGATTGGCAAAAAATCTTGAAATAAAACTGAATAATGATAGATATACATACATACATACATACATACATACATACATACATACATACATACATACATACATACATACATACACGCATGAATGCATAGGTAGTATGAGGAAAAATATCCTTCAGGTTAGAAAAAAATATGTTTGTGACATATTTTAACTTCTGAAGGCAATTTCACTGCGGTCACTGTAGAGAAGAGATTCTCGCTTGGGGTACGCGCCTAGGAGTCCTCTCGGACAAGACACGAAGATATAGTTTTTTACAAATTTTAAACATAACTGAGAAATTTTACCTCACAGGAGCTGCAGAGCATTTGCCTTTAGAAGTTAAAATATATCACAAGCTTATTTTAGTTAGACTAAAGTTCGTTTATTCCTCCTTACTGCTTAGCAATGATACTGGAAGCACTCCGTCGGTTACGACGATGAGGGTTCCCGTTGATCCGAATCAACGGAACAGCCTGCTCGTGAAATTAACGTGTAAGTGGCTGAGCACTCCACAGACACGTGCACCCTTAACGTAGTTCTCGGGGATATTCAGCGTGACACAGAGAATGACAAGGCCGACCCCTTGAAATACAGGTACAACAGAAACAGGAAGTAAGAGTGAGAGAAAGTTGTGGTGAAAGAGTACAGCAGGGATCACCACCATCCCCTGCCGGAGCCTCGTGGAGCTTTTAGGTGTTTTCGCTCAATAAACACTCACAACGCCCGGTCTGGGAATCGAAACCGCGATCCTACGACCGTGAGTCCGCTGCCCTAACCACTGGGCCATTGCGCCTCCACATCAATGATACTACTGTATTACTGTATCTAATGCGAACAAGCGGTCCGCCCGCTCAACCAGTCACTGTTTTAGAAGGTATTCAATAGACAGTTTTAGAATGTATCAAGTGATTATATCTTCATTGTCTGTTTCTTTATTACCCACAAGGGGCTAAACATAGAGGGGACAAACAAGGACAGGCAAACGGATTAAGTCGATTACACCGACCCCAGTGCGTAACTGGTACTTAATTTATCGACCCCGAAAGGATGAAAGGCAAAGTTGACCTCGGCGGAATTTGAACTCAGAACATAACGGCATACGAAATACAGCTACGCATTTTGCCCAGTGTTCTAACGGTTCTGCCAGCTCGCCGCCTTTTCTCTCTTCCTTATCTCCCACTGCAGGAGGCTAAAGAGCCAGAAAATGCCTGGGAGTCCGCTAGGGACGGGTACTGAGCAGATATAATATTTCTACAGTTTCTCTTTCACTATTTACTAAGTATACTTTTGCTGAATTACTAAATATATACAAGTGATATGTGTGTGTTTGTGTCGCACCTGTGTGCTTATTGTAAATATTCACTGTTTTAATTTTCTTTTCGGATACGTGTAAATACCTTTCGATCTGTATAATGTTGTCTCCATCAGACAGTCTTCTACAAATTTTCCGTTCATCAATGGTAACTCTCAAGGCATCGATGAACCCGTGACTATAGGATCCCAACGATCCTTACTTTAGAATCGATTAATACTATATAAGTACATATATGGATGTGTGGATAAAAAAAATACCGCACAATCATATGGTTTCATTTTCGATCCATCTCATTGCAATAAACTTTGTGGTGCTTCCAGTTTGAGCAAATTTCTTATTTCGTTACTTCCCATTCTTTAATGAGTGGTTCTTTTGATTCCAATATAACACAGACATCATCTCATTTCAAGGGGCACTGACGTAAGCTTGATTTAAATGTGAAAGAATTAGCCTTCCTTTAGTAGGCCCATTTTAGGTATAGAAACCGGAAAGGAAGAAATAACTTCAGCTATTTTAGATGTTACATGTTCTACGAGGTGGTATCAAAAAATCCCTGACTAGTTCTGTAGTGCACCAACAGATGGTAGTACATGAGTGCTGGCAGTGACCTTCATGACGCAGTGTACCGAGCGACATCGCTGTGTTTACTTCTCAAGTGAAATTTGAGGTTTTGCGTTCAAGTCTATGCTGCAGTCGACGATTTTTGTCATGGACAAAGAGCCAACGGAAAATTTTGCCTTAAACTTGGGAAGTCTCTTACAGAGACATTGAACATGCTTCGACAAGCTTACGGCGACGTGGCCATAGTCGTAGGAAATGTTTCGAGTAGCACGGATGCTTCAAAACGTATCTGTAAGATAATGAGCGATAACGAAGATCTGCCACAAACGTCAACCCTGGAAATATGGAGGAAACTCATTAGCGTGTGCACGAAGATTGTCGGAGAACAATCAATGACGTTTTTAAGCGTTCGATTGATGACATTCGACGAAAGCGACCGGGTCTGTAGAGCTCTCCTCACTCGTGAGTTTCTCGCCAAAACATGGTTTCTCTTCCGCACCGGCCAAAACATGGTATTTCTTCCGCACCAGCTCTGCGGACTTACCTCTCTCTCCCCCAAGATGAAAATGCTGCTCAAAAGTCGCTGTCTTAACATCTGGAGCAAATTGCAGAAGCTCCTCGACTCGCTTACAGAAAACGACTTCCAGGCCGGATTTCAAAAGTGGCAGGAACGCATGGACCGGAATATTGCTGCACAAGGTAACTATTTCGAAGGAGATGATGTTAAAACCTAGGTAAATAAGTTATTTTTAAACATAACAATTCCAGAAACTCTTTGATATCACCTCTTACCTTAATATCCACATATAAATACAGAGGGTTTCACAATTCTTCGTTCACTTTCTAACTGTTCATCACGATAATACTCTCTCAAATGCTTCAGTAGTTTCCCAGATACATGTTCAGATTTCTTTACTCTAATAATCCTTCTAAGAAAATGGAATCAATCGAACGTTTCAGAATTAATATATATATATATATATATTATATATATATATATATATATATATATATATATCATTTGATGGACAACTGCTTGGTTTTTGATAGTGTCAGTACTTTTTTAAAAACTCTAAACTTGAAAATATGCTGTAGGTTATTAGGTATATCACCGATCGATCCGACATCTTCAGTGAATTATTTACTCGAAGAGGATGTTAAAAATTTCTAAATTTAAGTAAGTTAAATTCAGAGCCTTCATAGTAAAATTAGGTACATATATAACATTCAAATTCTAAAATATATTTTAGGTATTCTTTTAAAAGAGGACTGTATCCGAGGCTTCTCTGTATTATTGCATTTTAGATTGTAGAAAAACATAAGATAAAGTGTAAGGAACATGTCATACTTGCCATGCTACTATTTGAGAATTATACGCTTAGGGAGGATTCGCACAGTCATCTGTATTTGACATTTTGCTCGACTGTGTTCTTTTTTATTAGCTTAGTGAAGTCGATAAAAACGAAATGGTGTACGAAGTTTAGCTATAAGCCTTTTGTGTCAATATGGTTTTATATGAAATCCTGTCGCCTGCACTGACTCTATAACGTTGTCATCTAATAACTATTATTTTTATTTAAGGTGATACGAGCAAGAATTTTTCATACAATAGCAAATTTGTATATTATATATATATATATAATATATATATATATATATATATATATATATATATATATATATATTATATATATATATATATATAATATTAATTAGAGACAAAACCACTATTATGCAAATCAAACAAAGAAAGACTTAATCCAGTACATAAAAAATTTTATATAAATTAATTATAATTAAGATATCCACTACGATCGTTTCTTGTCACTTCTATGGACATTCATCAGGTGGTTTCAAGACCTAAAATATAATCAATATTTTTAAGATATAAATTTGAAATGACTAATATATATAAAATATAAAATTATCAATGAAAATATATATAATCAAGAACTAAAATAACCTCTATAAACGATTGTATATAATGAAACCTAGTATATTTAAATTCTCATATTTAAAGATGAAATAGCTAATTTCAAAAAACAAAAAATAAGAAATATATATACACACATGCTCATGCACATATATCCATGTATGTATATAAACATATCTAAATATATACACAAACTCACACACATTTATTTTACTAAGCCCTAATTATATATATATATAATATATATATTATATATATATATATATATATATATATATATATATATAATATATATATATATATATATACATATATATACCGGAGTAAACACATAAATGTGAAACAAGGTGGAAAAAAAGAGTACTCAAATACCAGTGGTAGAGTAATATGCTTTATTTAAAGCAGCAGAAAATTCAACAAAATCTGTTACTCTGAGTTTCTCGTTGCCGTTCATCAGACAGTTTTTTTTAGAATGGAACCGATATATCAATTCAATCCAGAGTCTGGATTGAAACTCAGAGTAACAGATTTTCTTGAATTTTCTGCTGCTTTAAATAAAGTATACATATATATATATATATATATATATATATATATATATATATATATATTATATATATATATATATATATATATAGAGCAATTAAGGACAACTTCTTAATAAGGAATCTTAATAAGAAATTATCAGGTAGATAGCGTGAAAAACCTCATAGAGAAAAATTTCGAAAATAATTTTTTTTTTCTTATTGAACATATAATGCCCTCTCTCTCTATATATATATATATATATATATATTATATATATATATATAATATATATATATATATATATATATATATATATGCATATTTACCGTCCAAGCAGGTAGAATTATATTTACTGTCATAAAATATTTTAATTTCGTCAGATGCAACAGAGTTGAGAATTTTCGCTAGAATGCTATCCATTACTGATATCCTATCAGACCTCATCTCTCTAGAGATCAGCTACTGGGCAATGTGTCCCATGACTGTGTAATTGATCATGTAAGATGCTGAAGTGAAATTCTCATAGGTCTTGTCTGATAGCCAATCTGAGATGACACCACTTTATTGAAATTTCGTAGACACCCTTCAAATTCCGAACAACATTCGAAATTGTACTTGCTTGGCGAGTGAATTGAGCTGAGATTGCGATTTCGCAACAAAAACATTGCACAGGGGCTGAAACGTGATAGATACTTAAAATACATAATAGACTTTGGATAAATTTCTGTGGTACTTTCTACGATGAGTCAAATCAGAAAATGCGCAGATATGAAATTTGCTTGTCCCTTCTCCGTAACCAGAGCGATCCATTTCTCGACGGTATTGTAACTTGCAATGAAAAGTGGATTCTGTAAAATTTAAAACGTTTTTCACAGTCGTTGGATCAAAATAAAGCACCGAAAACCTTCCCTAAATCTGTGCTCTTCAAAAAGATGTTTATGGTGATTGTTTGGTGGTGCACTGCTAGACTCATCCACTATAACTACTTAAAACCCAGAAAATCATTACCGCAGAAACATATTGCCATGAAATTGCCAAAATGAACGAAATGAAGGCGTAAGAATGGCTGTGTGGTAAGTAGCTTCTTACCGAACGGACGCGTTTTTTTTTTCGCTCCGGCAAATGTCACGTTTTAACGTGAATCGTTGAACTTTTGACTCGACTACAGGTAGGCGTTTTGTATTTTTGGGAGCTTAGTGAAGTCTATTACTTGCATTTAATGTTTTTTAGCATTTAATATTTTTTAGCAGATAATAAACTCCACTTTGCTCCAGGTATAATTTTTCTGTCTGTTGTCGAGTGTAAAGACTCACTTTGCAGTCAGAATTGTATTTTTAAAGCGGCGTAGTCCGTCTGCAAAAATTGTTTTTGAAATTGTATTTGTGTTATCCACGTGAATTACCAAGGAGTACCAAGGATTATTTTATCAAGGTGTTTTACCAACTGTGCATTTGGCCTGGAATACAATTTTTTGGCCGAAAAAAGTGAAAAAAAAAAAAAAAAAGAAAAAATTAATTCCTTTGTCTGGATTTGAACTCTCTTTCTCCGTCTATCATTTATTTTTTTAAAAAAGAACTTTTTTTGAACTGCTATTTCTAATTTTATTTCTTCCCTTCTGTTGTATTTTTCATTCTCCTTTCTGTGTCTTATTTTATTTTATCACATTTTGAACTGTTTTTAAATCTTACGTTATGGCAAAGAAATTCACTGTGTGGGATTTGACACCTCCCAAAAAATATTTGAATGAGCTCGAGGAAAAGACCGTGGTGCTGAGGACATATTCGAAGTCGCTCGACACCATAGCAGTCTTTCCAAAGGCCACTATTGTTAACGAGCTGGCAGACTACATGCCAGCCGTTAAATATATCGCACGGGGAGTTAAATACGCAACGGTTTGGTTGCTATTTGACTCCCCTAAAGCAGCTTGCGAATTTTCAAGCCAGCCCATTGAGGGCAAACAAATATTGTTCCTCCCAAATTACAAGGGAGAAAAATTGTTGAGAGCTTGGATCTGCGGCTTACCACCAGGCGTTGAGCCCGAGTGGATAGAGGACTCTATCCGCCGGGGCTTGGATGGTAGCAGTTCCAAGCTACTGAACGTAAAAGTACAGCCTGCGGCTGATTGGGAGGGGTCAAGAGCTGTTTTGACCCTATGGACCCAGTCAGCCAAAAGTCTGGTTTTACGGGACTTTTTGAGGATGGCCGGGTACAGGTATCCGGTGATGCTTGAGGGACGCCCCCCCCACCAAGTGTCACCTGTGCCTGGAGCCTGGACATATCAAGAGGAAGTGTCCCGGTGGCCGTGGTGCTGCCCCGGAGCATGAAAAGGAAAAGGTGCCCGCTGCCCCCTCATTGGAGGGGGAGACGGTGGAAGTCGTGGAGGAGGTTGCCTCCACGAAAAGAAAAAGACAGGTGAGCAACAATGGTTGCTCACCAAAGAACGTACAGACGGAGGAGGAGGATAGCGACCCCCCGTGTCTGCCGAAGGAGCCCCCCGGGCTAGCAGCCTCTAAAAAAAAGAGGAAAAAAAAAGAAAAAGAGGTCGGACGGCTGACGTTTCTGTGTCGCCGACGGAGCCGCGGGTGGGACGTGTGCCACCCGCGGACAGTGCTCCGTCAGTGGAAAGTGTGCCACTGACGGATCAGTGTGAGGTCCCTTCCTGTGAAGAGGAGTTGTTTCTCCTCCTTTACCACAAGGGAGGGAAGGTGGAAAAGTTTTTGAATGGCTTGGGTGACCGAGAACGCAAGGACACGGTCAGCTCAAGGAGTCCGTTATGGCCTCCGTGGGTAGCTGCGGAGGTAGTAACGGAAAACATTTTGTCAAGGGTCACAAAGACCTTTGAGAGGAAACATTTTACTTTTCTCTTTGCAGGCCTCGACTTGTCGTCGCAGAGTTGTCTGCAGGCGGCAAGACAATTTGCTTCGGGGACCTGACTGGGAGAATTTTTGTGAATTCATATACTGCCCTTGTGGCAAAAGAAATGAAAAAAAGAACTTTGTAAGAGGTTTTAGTGCCTCCTTCGTGTAAGAGGTTTGCAACCTCATGTCGATTTATTGAAACTAAAGAAAAAAGAAAATTGAACTTATTAAAAAAAAGAACAATATCTTAGAGAAGCGGAAGTCGGCTGGCGCTTTTTGACTTCTCCCATCACCATCTTCATCCACAACCACCATCATCCATTAATGTCTTTGTCCAGCCCGTAGCTACTCTGTGTACTGCCCTAGTGGCAAAATTGTTGAAATAAAGTAGCTTGTTTACCAGCCACATGGTTCCGGGTTCAGTCCCACTGCGTGAGATCTTTGACAAGTGTCTTCTACTATAGCCTCGGGCCGATCAAAGCCTTGTGAGTGGATTTGGTAGATAGAAACTGAAAGAAGCCCATCGTATATATGTACAGATATGTATGTATGTGTATATGTTAGTCTGTCTGTGTTTGTCTCCCCAACATCGCTTGACAACCGATGCTGGTGTGTTTACGTCTCCGTAACTTAGCGGTTCGGTAAATGAGACCGATATAATAAGTACTAGGCTTACAAAGAATAAGTCCTAGGGTCGATTTTCTCGACTAAAGGCGGTGCTCTAGCATAGCCACAGTCAAAGGACTGAAACAAGTAAAAGAGTAAAAAAGAGTAAAAAGTAAAACTGTAACTCCTCCGTCCTTGACTGGTCAAAAAAGAGGGCCAATTATTCTTGATGACAATGCTCGACCAAACGTTTCACTAATGACGCTCCAGAGGTTGAGGTTACTCAGCTACGAAGTTCTCCTCCACTCACCTTATTCACCAGCCCTTTCTCCTACCAACTATCAATTTTTCACGTACCTTGATTGTTTTTGCGAGAGGAGTTCAAAAATCAAACCGATGCTGAAACTGTGTTCAAAGAGATCCAGAACTCCAGATTTTTATGTTACCAGAATAGACAAACATGTCACTCGTTGGCAAAATTGTGTTGATTGTAATGGTACTTATTTGATGAATAAAATTTCAGCATTGCTGAAATATACTGCGATGAAGTTTACGTTTCAAAACGTTGCTTACTTTTTACTCAACCTCGTACACAGCCTTCCAGAGGTGTTAAGTAAGTAACATTGGCCAACACATATAATATATGAAAATATTATTTTACACTTCTTAGCATATTACAAATTAAGTGAAAAATGGTATACCTTCTTCTAAATTTCACAATACAATTACACAAAGGGCTATTTTTGTAAACATAAAATCTGTTGAATCGACAGTCTTCTTCTGCTACGATATTTTAAATCTGTATTAACAATGGTTTATTATATTAAATACAGAATAGTAAAACTTGAATGAACCTCACTCGCCAATGAAGAAGCTTAACCGTATGAACATTTTATACTTAAACGGTTGGCGATAGAAACCTCCATGAATTACCTTTGATTCTACTGCTTCACTTTCATTCTATTATGTGTTTTCAGTGTGTAATTGAAAGACATGTAAACCCAAATCCCTGCAGTCTCAAACGATCGTATACAGCCGTTAGCAAAAACTAAGGAATCTAAGAATTAAAAGTACTATTTTAATACTTGCTCATGTTGTTCAAATTACTGTTGTTAATCATCAAACCATGTCTCATTCACCAAGACTATATTCAGAACAATTCAATCAGGGCTATCCATTTTCTCTTTTAGTTAGGGTTCATTTAGGATTTAGAAATTTATCTAATATAGTAAATGAAAATGAAGTTGAAATTCTGACAAACTTTGATGTAAATGAGTTGAATGTAAAGATGCCGGGAAAACTTGAATAAAAATGCATTAAGCTTATTACTAAAATACACTGGAGGAAATGTTAACAGTATTTAGCTACTATTTCATAGAGGTTTGAGTTACCCTTGTTAACTCGTACTCAATAGAGAAAAGTAAGTAAAACCAAAATGGATATAACATAGACTTCAGTAAATTAATTTAAGGTAGATTTATTCCTCTAATCTGTGTTCAAATCCCGTCAAAGGCCAGGTTGTCTTTCGTTACAGCCTGATCGATATTGTAAATAACTTTTCACTGAATATTGGAAACTAAATATTGCACCTGTGAGACTGCTAAGATGGAAAGCTTCTTACACTGCGAATAGAAAAGTTTAATAACTTTTATATGTTTCAGGTGCAAAAGCTAGTCATCCGAATTGAACGGTCAAAAGATGTAAGTCTATATAGTAACGGCCACGTTGAACACTCTACGGAAAGCCATTCCGCGACCCCCGTATGAGGGCAACAAGCATACTACATTCATCTTTTGTTACCACAACCACTAACACACACACACCGTGATGGTGTGGGGTCACTTCCGGCACAAAAAACAATATGGTGGAACTGCATAGACATATTTCTTGACTGTTTACATCTAACGATCGGTCTTGTTTCTGAAATACAGAGAGGTTATCAAACGTTTATCATTTTGCTTTGTAAGAAGCTCTCCATCTTCATTCTTTAGATATTTTTCTTTTTTGTCACAATGATCCAGGTAAATTACAATATTCTAATAATCACGTGGTAGTGAACAGTGCACTGTATGAGTTAAAATCTTCAACCACAAACGAGACAGCTGCACGGTTTCAATTACGACAATAAATCAGTTAAAAGTATCTACATTCTATTCCTTTAGAATATACTCTTTACTCTTTTACTTGTTTCAGTCATTTCACTGTGGCCATTCTGGAGCACCCCCTTTAGTCGAGTAAATCGATCCCATGACTTATTCTTTGTAAGCCTAGTACTTATTCTATCGGTCTCTTTTGCCGAACCGCTAAGTTACAGGGAGGAAACACACCAGCATCGGTTGTCAAGCGATGTGAGGGGGGGGGACAAACACAGACACACAAACATATACACATACACATATGTCTATACATATATACGACGGGCTTCTTTCAGTTTCCGTCTACCAAATCCACTCACAAGGATTTGGTCGGACTGAGGCTATAGTAGAAGACACTTGCCCAAGGTGCCACGCAGTGGGACTGAACCCGGGACCATGTGGTTGGTAAACAAGCTACTTACCACACAGCCACTCCTTCGCATTTTATATCTAGTTCGTGCTCCGATATCATTATGGAATCTCAATTTACATGTTTCATAATATATTTCTGTAATTTGAAAAAAAATCTGCCTAATTTCTCTTGTTAGAAGTTAATGCTGTAGTTCAAGAGATTATTTCTTTTCTTTTTTTCTCTTTTCTTTGTTTCCTACAGTATATTTTAGCAGTTAGCCTAAGGCACTTTCATTTCGTATTGCCAAACATCTTTATTTTTAACTCATTTACATCAAAGATAGTCTGAAATTTGCTTTCAATATTTTTTACATTTTTATATTTACTTAATACAACATGAATTATATACGAAATAAGCAAGTATAAATTTATGTCTGGCAATTATCCTGATTATTATACTAAGGGTTAATTGCATTCTTAACCCAACTCAAAGTAAAAAGACAAACAATAATAATAACATGGATTAACAAATATAAAATTTCGACGTTCAGTCGCAGGCCGAAATAAATTAATGACCTGACGTGAAATTTTTGAGATTGAAAAAATAAGTGCCTCTCCCTCAATTACTCGCACACAAACACAGAGAGAGAGAGAAAGAGAGAGAGAGAGAGAGAGAGAGAGCAAAAAAGAAATAGTATATATACGTATGTACTTGATGTGTACGGAAATATACATATACAAAGGTATACATATATTCGTTTGTATATACACATAAATGTTCCCATGTGTATATGTATACGTATAATATTAAGTATGAAATTGAATTTGTGTCGGTGTATGGGTGTGTGTATGCCTATGTATTATAACGCTCGTCCAATTACGAAGATAGAGGAAAATAAGTTTCACACGAAGTATTTTGCTGCGTAATGAACGTCTTTCGATGTGGCGTATAATACAATTTAGAAAATCGGATAAGTCCATGATCCTTGGATGGCAAAGGAACTACTGGAAATACTACACTATTCGATATCTTCAACAAGAAAAGTTTCTAGTCTTTAACGGTGAATAACATATGGATGTTTATAGTGTTTGTGTGCATAAATATATATATATATATATTATATTATATTAAATTAGAGATAAAACCACTATTAGGCAAATCAAATAATGAAAAACTTAAGCCAATACATAAAATTAATTAATTTATATTATTTTAAATATACATCAAAAGTGTTAAAAGTTTAATAAAAGATAATGAGTAAAACACTACGATCGTTTCATGGCTGTCCAATTCTGAATAATTCGAGTTATGGTTATGGTTACAGTCAATCTTCAGGTAATTGAAATATTTATCTTAGCGAGGTTTAGCAATGAAATATATATATATGAGTGTATATGTTTTTGCGCTTGTGGCTGTGTGGTAGGTAGCTTGCTTAACAACCACATGGTTCTAGGTTCATTCCCACTGCGTGGTACCTTGGGCAAGTATCATCTACTATAGCCTCGGGCCGACCAAAGCCTGGTGAGTTGATTTGGTAGACGGAAACTGAAATACGTCGTATATATATATATAATATATATATATATATATATATAGATATATATATATATGTGTGTGTGTGTCTGTGTGTGTGTGTGTATGTGTTTGTCACCCCAACATCGCTTGACAACCGACGCTGGTGTGTTTACGTCCCCGTAACTTAGCGGTTAGGCAAGAGAGACTAATAGAATAAGTACTAGGCTTACAAAGAATAAGTCCTGGGTCGATTTGCTCGACTAAAGGCGCATCAAATAACTGAAACGAGTAAAAGAATAAAGAGTAAGAGTATACCGTATATATGTATATATTTATATACATACACACACACATATATATATATATATTATATATATATATATTATATATATATATATATATATATATATATACATACATACATACATACATATATATATATTCTTTTACTCTTTACTCTTTTAATTGTTTCAGTCATTTCACTGTGGCCGTGCTGGAGCACCGCCTTTAGTGGAGCAAATCGACCCCAGGACTTATTCTTTGTAAGCCTAGTACTTATTCTTTCGGTCTCTTTTGCCGAACCGCTAAGTTACGGTGACGTAAACACATCAGCATCGGTTGTCAAGCGATGTTGGGGGGTCAAACACCGACACACAAACACACGCATACACACACACACACACACACACAGACACACACATATATATATATATATGTATATATATACGACGGGCTTCTTTCAGTTTCCGTCTACCAAATCCACTGAAGGCTTTGGTCGGCCCGAGGCTATAGCAGAAGACAGTAGCCCAAGGTGCCACGCAGTGGGATTGAACCCGGAACCATGTGGTTCGTAAGCAAGCTACTTACCACACAGCCATTCCTACGCCACCCCTATATATATATATATATATATATTAATTCTTTAATTCTTTAAATTGTTTCAGCTTTAAAGCTGCTGTCACACTGGAGGCAGTACTATTGATTGTGCTACACCATTATTTGAAACCCCCTCTGCCATGTGGGATTCGATGAATGAGGCTGGATGATGCTGCCACCCTCATCTGTGTTTCCTGTCGTTCGGTAGGTTTTTTCTTGAACCCTTGACAGGAGGAGATCCAGCTTTGTTTCGAAGAAACTAATGTATATGTATATATATATATATATATATATATATATATATATCACGTGTCTACCAGGCTATCAAATATTGTTATGCATCGACGTTTACAATGCATTTTTGCATCGTTTTAGCTTCTAAATGGTCCCACCTCGCTGGCTCGGTGAGCAGGCCAGCATCACCCCAGCCACGGATTTGAAAACTAGTCCATCGCACTGTTACCTACTTACAGCCGAGTGGACAGGCGTAACGTGAAATTAAGTGTTTTCCCGAAGAACTCAACATCCAGGCAACCTGGGAACCGATGCTCCAGCCTCACGTTTGGTCTGTCTTTACATTCCAGAGAGGTCGACTTTGAATTCATCCTTTAGGTGGGGTCGATAAAATAAGTACCAATCGAGTACTGATGTTGATGTCATCGACTTACCTCTTCCTCGAACTGCTGTTCTTGTGCCAAGAATCTGAAACCAATACGTTTGTACATATATACATGTGTGTGTGTATTTGTGTGTAAGTGTGTGTGTGCAAAAACACATAAATACATCATACACATACATTACTACATACATGGGGAAATATTTATCCTTATATGATTCTATCCAAGCTTTTTCCTGTGCGTGAGAAAGAGAGAAAGAGAGAGACAGAGAGACAGAGAGAGAGAAAGAAAGAAAGAAAGAAAGAAGGAAGGAAAGAAAGAAAGAAAGAAAGAAAGAAAGAAAGAAAGAAAGGAAGAAAGAAAGAAAGAAAGAAAGAAAGAAAATTGTATGTGTGTGCTGGTGTGTTAATGTGCTTCAATCCATTCACTTCATTACCGACTGATCCGCCTACGGTGAAGACATTTTGTTTGAGAAAAGAAAATGTCTTAAAGAAATACCTTTGACTGCTTTCGCTAAAATTTCGCCTCTGCTTCGAGCGATAGCTGACTGGCTGTACTGAAGCAAATTTAGAAAACATTAGATGAACTAGAATGGTGTGGAGAGAAATGGAGTGGTATGGTGAGAAACTGGCTGTATGTTTAATCATAATTTATATGGAGACTTGGGAATAAATGGCAGTTAATTGATCGGGAAGAATCGCTTGCTTTTGATGTGGAAATTTATTTTCGTCGTTGTGTTTTGTTTCGATTTCTTTTTTTTTTTTTTTGCGTGTGTGCTAACGTTATATCTTCTCATTGATTGACTTGATTAAATTCGTATAAGGAAATGGTTCTAAAAACTATCAAGGCATCTTATGTAAATTTAGCCGGTCTTCTTAATGTTAGTTACAGGCACAATCCGTCCGAATGAAAGACGAAAATGTTGCTAATATAATACGAAGTCAGAAAGCAGTGGAGTGAATAAAAGAGAAAATTGCACTACTAAATATGTTTCGTTGTTTAGCGACATCCCTTCGCATCGTGAATTGAATGAACTTCGGCTGAAATCGATTTCGTCTATTCAATTTAAATAACATGATGATTTGTGTGTCGTTATAAACAAAGAACTTTCATACTGTAATTCCACAGTTCTGCAACTTTACCAAACATAATAAATGATCATTGCATCGGTACTTACAGAATTATCATTCTCATACAAGGCTTGGATAGCCATTCTACACACCCGTACGTAGACTGTATTGGCATTTTGTACGATTAAAAATTTTAGCTAAATTCAATCTTATAATCTTTAATCTTGTTATATACTTTTTGTGGAGGTGCAATAGCCCAGTGGTTAGGGCAGCGGACTCACGGTCGTAGGATCGTGGTTTTGATTCCCAGACCGGGCGTTGTGAGTGTTTATTGAGCAAAAATACCTAAAGCTCCACGATGCTCCGGCAGGGATGGTGGTGATCCCTGCTGTACTCTTTCACCACAACTTTCTCTTATTTCCTGTTTCTGTTGTACCTGTATTTCAAAGGGCCGGCCTTGTCACTCTCTGTGTCACGCTGAATATCCCCGAGAACTACGTTAAGGGTACACGAGTCTGTGGAGTGCTCAGCCACTTACACGTTAATTTCACGAGCAGGCTGTTCCGTTGATCGGATCAACCGGAACCCTCGTCGTCGTAACCGACAGAGTGCTTCCATTATATAATTTTATTAAATATGCCCTCGCACTCTGATTTGTACTCAGAATGGTTTATGATATTTTTTTCAATAATTTTTCCTAGTTAATTCTCTTTGTATATGTATGTGTGTGTGTGTGTGTGTGTGTATTACTTACGAAAGTTTAATTCGGTTGCATGTAACTTCAAGTTTCGATGGCCACTATCTAGAACCCGACTACCTCAGGGTTCTGGAATGCCGAAAAAAATCGTGGAAGCATCAGGTTCTCGTTAGGGGCCATCGAAACTTCAAGTAGCATGGAAACGGATCAACAGTATTAAATAATACATGTGATTCCTACTAAATATGTTGTTTGTCATTTGTTTCTTTTGTCCTTTCACTTATATGTACGGAGGGTCCGATGGGCAAATTGTCACCATTTAATATTTTGAATTTCGTGCATGTACATAGTTTGTTTTTGATTTTGTCGACCACAGAGTATTGTAGGGTCAGTTGGGCGGCCTCTGTGAGAAAAACAACACTATGACACAATTCACACTGCCAGACATTTAGAAACGACATTCTGTACTGCCCTGCATTCCCGCCGGAAACTCCAATATGAAGATTTCAGAGTGTTGGGTGTCAATCTGAGGACAGTGCAATGTCAGGACATGTACCGAGAGTGATACAGATCAAACTTACAGTCATCATCATGGTGTTTGGAGTTATCACTAGTGATGGCGATGTTATGCCTCCATTCTTCTTCCCACACAACCTTAGACTCAACACAGAGACCTACATCAAATGCCTGGAGAAGGTAGTGCTGCTCTGGGTCAAGAGGAGGGGGTGCTGCTAGAAGACCCTATGTCTGGCAACAAGACACTGCACCATTCCACACGAGCAGGAGAACCTAGCCATGTTTGTCAGAAAATTTCTGCGACCGCATCACCTCTAACACTTGGCCACATAACTCCCCAGATTGCAGCCCACTTGATTATTATGTGTGAGCGCAGTTGAGCGAGAGAAAACGAAACTCCTTTCAGCACCAAAAATGAAGTAAAGGCAGCATTCACTAATTTAAACAAGGAGATCTTCCAGAAGAGGTGATGGAGATTCCGAATCGTGTGGAGACTGTGGTTGAAGTCAATGGCGATTTTATTGAATGAATTTACTCTTTGGTATTTCAAAATATTTTAATGTAATTTTGGTAAATATATCAATTAAAATAAGATGTCAGTGTTATTTTCATTTTTGCATAAACAGTATATACATACATACATATATATATATATATATATATATATATATATATATGTGTGTGTGTGTGTGTGTGTGTGTGTGTGTGTATACATACCTACATACATATGTACATGCATACATACATACATCTTCATGCAATTATAGCATTATATATGTGTCTGTGTATGTATATTAAGGCATATACGTGTATGTGTTCGTGTGGGTGTGTGTGCGTTTGCGTGTCTGTGCATGCGTTTGTGTGCGTACGGAGATGTCTGGCTTAGTGATTACGTGGTTGCTCTCATGATTGCAAGAATGTGGATTCGACTTTTAGATCGGGCCACGCAGTCTTGACCAAAACACTTCATTTAAAATTCTTCTAGTTAACTTAACAGGCTAAAATGAATAATTTAGCGACGAACAAGCGTCGCGTCCGGGGTGCAGGTGGAATATACACATCACAGAACGCAATAAGCAGGAAAACGTGTACCTGGCCTTATGTTCCCATCGTTCTATAGTTGGTTAATGTCATATACAATACAATTGCAGAAATATCTCTTTTGTGAACAAAACAATTTCTTCCCGTCCATATCAGGGATGTCAAACCCATTAAAGTTTCTGAGAAAATATTTGATACGTATTACTTTTGTTTATTTCTTTATTGCCCACAAGGTGCTAGACATAGAGGGGACAAACAAGGACAGATAAAGGGATTAAGTTGATTACATCGACCCCAGTGCGTAACTGGTACTTAATTTATTGACCACGAAAGGATGAAAGGCAAAGTCGACCTCGGCGGAATTTGAACTCAGAATGCAACGGCAGACGAAATACCGCTAAGCATTTCTGCCAGCTCGCCGCCTTATATTTGATGCTATTTAGTTCCGGTTCTTTACAATCTGAATTCAAATCTCGCTGATGTCATCTTTGCTTTTCGTCATACCATAAATTATAGGAATAAAACAGTGATGAATTTAATTACCTAATACTAGTGTCTCTCACTCACATAGTTCTTCAATGAAGAGACCACGACTGAGAATCCCTGTGAAATCTTCCTTGCGCTGCTTTTGATTCAGGAGGGGCTTGGGGAGTAAATTTCCCTTAAAGTAGTACTCCCAAGACAAGCAGCTACAGAAGGTATTACTAGTTTTTTAAAGACACTATATGATCGGTCATTCTCACACATATCCTATGTAGCGAGAAGAAGAAGAAGAAGAAGAAGAAGAAGAAGAAGAAGAAGAACTCAACATAGCTACTGAAACTCAGCACTGTGAGATAATGTTGACGAAGATTTCGTAGACATACAGGCCTAAGTTCGAATGCAATAGCTGCGATAGATAAACATCTTATTCGGGTTAAGACGTAATTCAACTACTAACGTATTACAAACTATGGGGCAGTATTTCACAACACCTTAAATAAATGAAGCAGATAAAAAGAAATGGTAATAATATATAAAGCTATAGATTATAACACTCCTCATCTACGAAGTTTTTCTTTAGTTGGCATTATAATTCTCCTTGTAGCAAGTTTGTACTTTGTCACTTACATAGTGTTCGTGTAGCTGTTCAATTAAATTTGTCACCCTAATTTATTCTTAATATATCTAATTGATCAATAATTGTTCGTTGTCTTTTCTTATGTTTAACACCAACTTTCTCTATTATTTTGTTATTTCTCCAATAGTTTTTTTTTCATTAAACTTAACACCTGAATATTATCTACCTATCTTCCGATACAGAAACTGTCAGCCTAAAGATTATCAATTTTTCTGTTTAACCGTACTATTTTCTTCGTATTTGTTACTTGAAAACGTGACAAGTATGCAAAATAATAGAAACAATGAAAAAAAAATCTACGACCTACAACATCATTGTCACCATCAAATTCCCCAAATACTTAGTTGAAAAATGTTCACCTGTTTATGTTAGATTGCAAGAGATAAAGCTACAACTATTTGCAACGAAACAGAAATCTTCAGGTTCGATTTCATTTCATTCTCTTTGGTATTTTTCAGATCCAATTCATTATGTAATTGTTTCCGAACAAGATTACCCGTTTTCTGTTTTTAAACATATCGTTTAATGCGGACTGCTTGCTATAAATTTGTAACTTAGATCAAAGTTTTCTATAATCACATCCACGAAATAGTTTAAACTTAGTGAGGCAAATATACCACTCAAGGATATGCTCTGCCAGTTCTCGTAACTATGAAACTGTCCCAGTAAGGATTACTTGTTGCTCGGTGGGCTAAACCACGAAAAATAAAATGTCTTGTTTTTGAACGCGGTGAAGCAGAATAAACTGTATATGACCAATTTAGTTCTTAATCATCTGTTTTCTTAATATACGCAGTCATTGACGTGTATCTACATACTTGCTGAAAGTGGGAGCAATCGACAGCCCACATTGACGAGAGACCATATATTTGTATCAGACAATTTAATTTGCTGAAAGCTGGTGCGACAGGACAGGAACAATTTGCCGATATATAAGTCGGTGACAGAATAGGAACAACTCGCTGATATATAATCGGCGCCGCAAAAACTTGAAACAAGTGCAAAACATACTGCCAAGTTCACTTATCTGGAAAAATAGTATAAGTTTCGAGAACGTGAGACATCAAATTGTTAGATAATACTAGATATCAAACTCTGAATAACACCTGAGAAGTTCTCTTATTCAATATACACGCAAGGAATAGCTAAATATTCCTTCTGGTGTAATCAAAGCAATCAGTAAGCAAAATGGTTGTAGAAATTCTCGCAGCGAACGAAGATTTTGGATGCGATAGACGTATAAATATAATTAGCTGTTGGAAAACAAACATGAAATTAAGTCAAAGAAATGTTCAGGCACCTCCTCTAATATAAATAGATTTTTTATTGGGGTTGATTTAAAGCTGTGGAGAGGATAGTTCCAACGAAAGTAAGCTAGAATGAGAAACTAGAGAGGAAGACGTTTAGGAATCTGTTATCTTTAGAGACTTCAAATAGTATCCGACGTAAAAGCTCGTAGGCCAACAAACAGATCGTTAAAGACAGTCAAGTTATTTTCATATGCCCTTATAAAGGTTACCTGCGTTACCTCTGGATATCCTCTTGCTTATTTTGATTTTAATCACCGTATTTTGAAACTGTATGGATATTACCGTACTAAATTCTGGTGTCTCAACTTAAGTACCTAATTCATCTGAATTGCTACATTACTAAAAATACGAACTAAAATGTGCTAACGCTATAGTTCTCGCCCATGAATGAAAACATATACACGAACAAGGACCTGAATCGCCCGAAAAGTGCGTCCATCGGATTAGGAAGTCATCTAAGTAACATTTCCAGTTTTTCTAGTAGATATTTCAAGCCATATATTTAGATTGTTCATATATCTGGACTTCTATGAATGCCATGACTTGATTTGGCTTAAGTCGGATCAACTTTTTTCTCAATCGCAGTCCCAAATATTTGTTTGTAAATATTGCCATCGAAGTCAAAATAGTTGTTTTCGAGGATAAACTTTAATCCTACAGTGTTGAAGCACTTTTCAGTTCTGTCTGGAATTTCATGAGGGTTTTACCCAAGTCAGACATTTATTGCCTCTAGTCTATATTGGGGTAGGATTATGGTATCGATGTTTATCACGTCAAAAGATACAATAGTGGTAACATTGTATATGTATTGTGAGAGGTGGTTTAACAGGTCCAGGTCGATGTATGTATTTTATAATAGGTATAATAGGTTTTAGTAATATATCTGAAACGTTGCTAAGTCTGTGTGTTTCAAAAGTTCGGGCCTGCTGCGATTGCTGTAAATTTAAGATCGGTGGGATATTGTATGTTTATGCAACTTGTACTTGGTTATTTACTTGTATCTTTTGCATTGCTGGTTCTTTACATGTATTCTTTACATTGTTGGTTCTTTACGATTTCGAAAATCTAATCAACAGCATAAAAAAAATAATATTAACTTTAACATGGATTACAGTAAAACTCAACTACCATTCTTGGATATACTAATCATCAACAGAGATAAAAGTATTGGAACATATCTTCACTACAAACAAACAGATTCTAAACAACACTTTTCTCCTCATGCCATCGCAAACGCACGAATTATGATATCATCTTTAATCTAGCAAGCAAAATCTGCACACATGTCTCAAACTCTGATACTCACAATAAAAGATTCCAGGAATTAAAACAAGTATAATAGACATCAGAATAGGACGTTGCAAATCAATAAACATCGAAGAACTAAGAAAAGTGAAAAACTCTCCAGCTACATCCAATTCTCTAACCTTTATCACAACACACAACCCATGAAACACAGAGGTTTACAATTTTATCCACCAGAACATCGTACTACTAAAACAAGACCCAAGAAGGAAGCAAGCATTCGAAATATACAAAGTAATCAAAAGTAAAAAACAATGTCCCTCAAAAAATTCCTCACTATTGCTAAAATACCTGTAATTGTGGAGTCGGTTTAGATTAGTCCCCGAAGATTAAACTTCTCCAAGGATTTTAATCCCTGACCAACCCCCACCTGGTAATTTTTGTAATAGGACAGCATATTTAAGTGTATACTTTTCTTCAAATAAATTTGTGTTCAATTTGAGAGAAATTTAGCTGCTAATTAAATATTAAACATTGGGTCTAAAAGAGTCCCGTTAATTGTAAAGGTAATACACCTTCTTTAAGGATGTTGACAATGATGTTTGTGATGTAGTCATCCACGATATGAGGATGAATAAAGATGATGATTGAGTTAAGTTACACGTAGGGTCGGTCACGAAGTATATGTAATCACGCTAGTTTTCATTCCCAAATTTGTTAACATTTTATTCAAATATATGATATAAACATACCATGTAATTCTTTGGGAAATTTATCACTATTTCGTCTTATAATTTATCCTTGTTCCTTATTGTTGAAGGGTTTCTTGCGTTGTTTTTATAGTGTTGTTTTTCATATAGATTTTAATTTCATTTCATACAATCCTATATATATTTATTTAATTTTTCCTACCGTTTAGAAATGCGCGTGTGGAAATTTCAGCGATATCAACGGATA
>NC_042997.1:12738016-12743016 GCF_006345805.1 Octopus sinensis | reverse complement strand
CATTATAAATATATATATGTATGTATGTATGTATACGCACACAAGTGTATGTCATTTTCATGATGTTTATGTTCCTGCCAATCATGATAATATCAACCTCACATTCTGTCTGCATTTTTTCTCACTCTATATATATGCATATATACACAAAAAAACACACACATAAACACACACACACACACATATGTATATATATATATATATATATATATATATATATATATATATATATATATATATATATATATATACACACGTGTGTATCTATGTATGTGTAAATGTATATATAGTGATATCATTTTTAAATGCATGCCAGAGATCGAATAATGGAGAATCTATACGCCCCTAGTGCATCTCTCTTCGTGATCTCAATTCTTTTACCCTTTTCTGATCCCCAATATCAGTCTTTGCATGATTCCATTTTAAACAGGGCCTGTATTTTCTCAATGTCTTAAGCATCCGTACGTGCTTCATCCCAAAGTTATTTTATGCTATCAAGTTCCGTGTTTATGGCTTACACGGTGGCAGTTTGTCGAAATTGTTAGTGTCTATTCATTCCAGGTCCTTCGAAATCGCAACGGTTTACTAGAATTTATCACCTGCCATTACTCTTCAATAAACCAATTCCACTAACACTATTTTGTTTGCTGTTTCGTACTCTCACTGCTTATATTTATCCCGAGCAGCAGCTAATATTTCGCTTAGACTCAGGGGTTTTCCTATTGTATCAGTAACTCATGAGCATCATCTACCCACTTAAAAAAACACAAACTGATAAACGCTCACACATGCTCTTCATTTTTCACTACTTAGCTCACTCGTACACACTATGGCTAATTCGTCACCCTGTCCACACATTGGTATCTCATATCCAACATTTTTCTCTCCGAGTAGTTGATCCACAGCCTCTTACAGCCTGTATTTCTCGATAATTTTATGTAACTATGATAATATGTCAACGAGTCAATATACACACATCTAGTGGAGGCGCAATGGCCCAGTGGTTAGGGCAGCGGACTCGCGGTCGTAGGATCGCGGTTTCGATTCCCAGACCGGGCATTGTGAGTGTTTATTGAGCGAAAACACCTAAAGATTCACAAGGCTCCTGCAGGGGGTGGTGGTGAACCCTGCTGTACTCTTTCACCACAACTTTCTCTCACTCTTTCTTCCTGTTTCTGTTGTACCTGTATTTCAAAGGGCCAGCCTTGTCACACTCTGTGTCATGCTGAATCTCCTCGAGAACTACGTTAAGGGTACACGTGTCTGTGGAATGCTCAGCCACTTGCACGTTAATTCCACGAGCAAGCTGTTTCGTTGATCGTATCAGCTGGGACCCTCATCGTCTTAACCAACGGAGTGCTCCTATATATACACATATCTACGCCGAGTCTCAAGCAATTAATTCCCCAATATTTTCACATATAAACGTATATCATACATTCATACAGTCTATCTCGCACACGTTCAATCCCCAGCTCTCAATGTGTTACTGGCGCACATAAAATCTGTAACATCTTCAGTTTCACTCGGCAAAATATTTCAAATTCCATTAACAACTGATTGTAAAAAATACATTTAATCATCTACGTACGTACGTACGTACGTACGTACGTATGTACGTATGTATGTATGTACTATGTATGATGTTATGTATGTATGTATGTATGTATGTATGTATGTATGGTATGTATGTATGTAGTTATGTATTATGTATGTATGTATGTATGTATGTATGTATGTATGTATGTATGTAATGTATGTATGTATGTATGTATGTATGTATGTATGTATGTATGTATGTTATGTATGTATGTAATGTATGTAATGTATGTATGTATGTATGTATGTATGTATGTATGTATGTATGTATGTATGTATGTAGTATGTATGTATGTATGTTGTATGTATGTATGTATGTATGTATGATGTATGTATGGTATGTATGTATGTATGTATGTATGTATTATGCATGCATGCATGCATGCATGCATGCATGCATGCATGTATGCATGTATGTATGTCATTATTCAGTTTTTCTTCAAGATTTCAAGATGTATGCATGTATCGCAGATTTGTAGACATTTTTGTATTAAACATATTGCGACCTAAGTACCCATCCCATGACTTTGGTCTATACTGAGACGACAGATTGAGTATATTCCATATCTGGGGTTGTTACACCATAGGCCTTAAAATTAGGCCTTCAAATCACAGTCGCTACTAATATGTCAAAACTCGATATTTTAGATGTTTCACTAGACGTAAGCACTTCTTATAAAGCATATCTCTAATAGTTCACAGTTCATAAAGAGTCATACTGATGAACGTTTATGCATAATTTTACACTCATCTTTCAGCCTAGCCATTGGCAAAAATGGGAAAGAATTGAAGGTTATTGCAAATATGAATTGCAATGCATAATATCACATTTACCGCATCATATGCTCATAATGCATGGAAAATTACATTGGTGAAACGGGCTCAAAAAGATCAGGTTAGAATGCATAAACAACAAACTAAGGACGTGTCTCATGGAAATGTTCTATAGCTGAAAATTTAAAATGTCTACATGTTTTTAAAAATAGTAAACAGGTAGAAACGTATCACCTATGAATGACAATTGAAAAGTATCTTATAATAATTCGGAACCCGAAGCTGAAGTGAAAATTGTCAACAACACAACTAAAAGAAAACACCATACATATGGATAATACTATCACACCTTATTTGAAAATTGTGCGCAGCTAAATGTCGTGGAATTTTTAAAGGTTTTTATATCTTACTATAATGGGCCTCATGTCCGTCTGTCTGTCTGTTCTCTTTTCACGATTAAACGGCTAAACCAATGGTGACGAGGTTTGTCGGGATTAAGGAGGTAATCAGGAACGTTTTAGCGGAAAAAATGTGAAAATGTTTGATTATTTAGTGGATATTAAGTTTTGTATTAATAAATCACCTTTGATTCTTTTTTTTGTTTTGTTAAAATTCAGGCAACGAGGGTTAACCCTTGATTTCCATCCCGTACAGTTCGTGAATTTAGAGGGTTTAGATCTGCGATATTATCCCTTTATTTCCCAAAGAAGATGGGAAGATTTGCTATCTTAATATAATGGGCGTTATGTCCGTCTACCTGTCTGCCTGTCCGTCTCTTTGTCTATTATCCCTTCACGGCCAGACGGTTGCACCAATGCTTACAATATTTTTCGAGGCTACAAAGACAGTCATTAGGAAGAATCTTTGCATTAAAGAAACCAGAAAGTATGATTATTTGGTGGATATTGATTTTTGAATTGATAATCCACCTTCGAATTTTTATTAAAAACTTACTGACCACGAGAATCTCTGTATTTTGTATGTATGTCAGGAAGACACTCGGCAAAAAATGGAAGCAGAATTGAAAGAAGATGCTAATGATAATAATAATAATATAATAATAATAATAATAATAATAATAATAATAATAATAATAATGATCGTTCTGTCAGTGTTGACTGGAAAATCCCAGAGGATGGTGACATCTTTACCTTCAACAACTGGCTGAGGTATGAACACCATCCTCAGCCAGTTGTTGAAGTAAAGATGTCACCATCCTCTGGGATTTTCCAGTCACACTGACAGAACGATCAAGGCTAATCGACCAGACATAATTGTTAAAGACAGGGAAGAAAATACCTGCAGACTAATAGAAGTAAGCGTCCCCACTGATTAAAATGTATCTGTCAAGGAATTTGACAAACTTAGTAAATATAAGGACCTGGAAATCGAAATACAGAGGATGTGGAATCTTAAAACAAAAACTGTTCCTGTTATTGTAGGTGCCCTAGGTATGATAAAAAAGGATGTCAGAAACACCTAGACAATATCCCTGGAAAAACATGTCTCAAGGAAATCCAAAAGATTGTGCTAACAAGTACTGCCCACATCCTTAGAAAAACCCTATCAATGTAATGTCTGTGTTTGCATTACATGGAGATTATCTCACTCCCCTTCCCAAGCTTTCAGCTATATTTCAACACTCTAACCTTCACTTGCCCTAGGGCGCTGGGTGTGCCCCGGCAGGTGATTGCTCAACATGCAGATTAAAAGTAAATGACAATGATAATAATAATAATAATAATAATAATAATAATAATAATAATAATAATAATAATAATAATAATTATTATTATTATTATTATTATTATTATTATTATTATTATTATTACATCGGTGCACGATAATATCCCTATGATCATGATCATCGTCTTTTTCATTGGCATAATTATTTCATACATATATCACACACACACACACACCGTGTAGTTCGTGGCCCCATCGGAGATACGAAGGGGGTCAAGAGCACGCTAAATTGCGGATATAAATGGAAAAAAGTGGATGTAAGTATATAGCGTGTGTGTGATTATTTAGTAGTTATTGGAGTGTGTCAGTCTTGAGCAGGATTCGAAACAGCTTTTAAAAGCGGCTGTTATTTCCATTTCAGTTTTGTCAATCAAAATAACCCATGGTACTAGAACATCCAGACATTATTTGCATAGAACAGTTAGAGGTAAGTCTTAATTTGATTTTTATAACCCTAAATATATCTCTCCCTCATTCACAGCAATGAAAGTACAGGGCCAGACTTTAGATCTCGAAGGTGTATTTTTACCCAGTCCGATGTTTACACACGGCTAGCTATGCGTCGATATCAGTAGAACAACAGACACCAGTAGTTTGAAAATTAGTGTCGACCAAACAGAAAATATCGTCTATTCATGATAGAGAGGCTAGAAGCCTAATTCACTTCAGGAATGAATCGTCATCACATGTTACTTAGTCGCACACACGTCATATAGCTGCAATACAATGCTGTATCACCAACAATAATATGATTTTTCGAAGATATAACACAGTAATCTATCAACACCTTTACACATTTCTCAATGCATACTGCTGTTATGACTTCCCTCCCTCATTTTATGCCTCCATTGAAGATGAGTAAATTTGCTACTATATTTTAT
>NC_042997.1:12728016-12733016 GCF_006345805.1 Octopus sinensis | reverse complement strand
TACTCAAAAATAATTCACGTAGATATGGAGGGAAAAACAACAAAATATCACATGTACAAAGATCATTTGAGAACGTTACGTTTCTGGATTAGTTGAACTTAAACTCAACATTTCTTTCGTCAGCTCAACATTTCTGAATTTGGATTTGAAAGCACTAAAAATTGAACATACCCGTCTGATATGAGTAATCTCAGACAAACCATCTCCAAACTGCCAGTGCCAACAAATTCAAAAAGTACGAGTGAAGACTTGTATTCCTCCCGCTTCCATCCACGTGAGTTATAGAGTAAACAAATTTTGGCGGTGAGAACCGCCAAATATTCAAAATATTACGTTATATAATTTGGGCTCAGTAAAATAATGTACGGTTCTCACCGCCAAAATTTGTTTCCTCTATAACTCACGTGGATGGAAGCGGGAGGAATACAAGTTCTCACTCGTACTTTTTTAATTTGTTGGCACTGGCAGTTTGGAGATGGTTTGTCTGAGATTACTCATATCAGACGGGTATTTTCAATTTTTAGTGCTTTCAAATCCAAATTCAGAAATGTTGAGCTGACGAAAGAAATGTCGAGTTTTAATTCGACTAATCCAGAAACGTAACGTTCTCAAATGATCTTTGTACATGTGATATTTTGCTGTTTTTCCCTCCATATCTACGTGAATTATTTTTGAGTAAATACTATCTGGGAGATTTTTCTTATAGTAGAAGAAATGGCTAAAAACACTTTTTGGCTGCTATTTCTAAAAGTTTCAGTATGTGGTAAAGTAAATTATTTTACTGAGCCCTAATTATATAACGTTATTTATATATATATATATATATATATATATGTATATGCATATATGTGTGTGTATATGTGTGTGTCTATATTCTTTGTTCTTTTATACTGTTTTTGTTTCAGTCATTTTGACTGTGGCCAAGCTGAAGCACCGCCTTTAGTCGAACAAATCGACCAAGGAACTTATTTTATGAAAGCCTAGTAGTTATTCTGTCGGTCTTTTGCTGAACTGCTAAGTTACGGCGACCTAAGCACACTAGCATCGGTTATCAAGCGATGTTGGGGGGGGGGAACAAACACAGGCACGCAAACATATATACATATATATATAGATAGATATGCGACGGGCTACTTTAAGTTTCCGTCTACCAAATCCACTCACAAGCGTTTAGTCAGCCCGTGGCTATAGTAGAAGACACCTGCCTTAGGTGTCACGTAGTGGGACTGTACCCGCAACTGTGTTGTTGGTAAGCAAGCTACTAACCATACAGCCACGTCTCCGCCTATATATATATATATATATATATATATATATATATATGCGTTTGTCTCCTCCCCACCATCGCTAAACAACCGACGCCGCTGTGTTTACGTCTCCGTAATTAGTGCCCCCGAAAAAGAGACTGATAGAATAAGTACTGGACTTACAAACAATAATTCCTGGGGGCGATTTGATTGACCAAAGGCTTTGCTCCATCATGGCCGCAGCCAAGTGACTGAAACAAATAGAAGAATATAAGAACATACTAATTCATATTCATGCTTAAAATCTCATACACAGCTGCACTATGCCTTCTAGAATACCGGGTCATAACATCTCACACTGGAAATGCTAACATACAACAAAACCGCTTCAATATTTCAATATTCATTCCCGCATGAGTATACACCAGACTTCTGAATTAGCATACACACACACACACACACACACACATCTTTTATAGTCACCTCACACATTAATTCTCATATATTTCATAGCCATTATCTTTTATTTTCTTCAATCACTAGGCGGCACCATACTGGTGTACGTCCCAGGATTTTTAGTCGAATGAATGCGCACCAGTACTTAATTTTTAAGACTGATATTTAGTCTAACTTTTCTTTTAATTTTTCCAAAATTTAATTGTTTTCCATACTTACAGTTGAAAAAGTCTCAATGACTGAAACAGGTATTGAAATGTTTTTTTATATAATTACTTTAGCATTTTCTACCTTTACTTTCACACACACACACAACACACACACATATATATATAATATATAAAATATATATATATATATATATATATATATATATATAATATATATATATATATATATATATATATATATATATATATGTACGAGAGGCTGTTTTCAATTTCTATGTACCAAATCCACTCAATATGCGATGTTGGTCTAACGCTAGGTAGAGTAGAAGATACTGCTCAAGTTGCCATGCAGTGAGACTGTACCTGGAAACGTTGGTTGGGAAGCAAACTTCTTACCGCAAATTTCTTATTATAAAAATCTAGGTCAATGTGATATTATTTAGCGATGAATATACTAATTCGACTTGCTTGAAAGACCTAAAACAAATAGAAACAAAGCAATTTCTTAAAATAGTCCATTTTATGTTATGCCTAAAAATATGCGTGATGAGAAAATTGTATGTATTGAATAGCTGCCCACCGCAGGTATACAACGTTTATATACATTGCAACTGCTATATATGAAAATACACATAATACATGATGCTAGCAGGCAGTGGTCGTTGCCATAGTTGAATAGGCAAGAACTTCGTATTGCAATTATTAGTGCCACGGTGTTGGGTTAATCCACATCTTGCGATTGAAATTTAGTACATGTTACGTCTGTGGAAGTGTGTCACGGAGATTTTGCTCGTAATTCGCTGACACAACCTACTGTCAACGCATTTGAAAAATGTCAAGAGAAAGGTTATGTTATCGATCAATGTTGAGCAGTGGTATCCAAGATGAGATTGTCAAAGCCATCACAAACATATGCATAAACACATCCAGACTTTTACTAATATAGACAGTTCAGCTAAAGATTTTCAACAACTGTATAAGTCATTCAAGAATACATCATTTCTGATTTTCCCTTTGTGATTGCAATGGGCTACATCAATAGGCATTGTTTTGACTGAATTCAAATCAACAACCACAAAATTAAGCAGATACAAACAAGAGACTATATGTTGACTATACACTCTTTATCTCACTATTTGTCTGTCTCTCTCTCTTTCTCTTTCTCTCTCTTTATTTCTCTGTCTGTATCTCTCTCTCTCTCTCTTTCTTTCTCTCTCCCTCTCTCTGTAGATTGGATGAAATTAACTGTATTGAAACGTTTGGATGTGATGCGAAGCTAGTACAGTTGGTCTTCCCTTTTATTCTTCTGCTGAGTCAACACTGTGATTACATTTCACTGAGAAGTTAAAGATGTTTATAAAAAACAAAGCATTTTTTAACAACTTACAACTTACACATTCACAGCATGAAGAGATACACAAAATCCCGCTTATAAAAAATACAGTTAGAAATTGCCAATGCACGGGAAAACACTTCTATCATATGGAGGAACCATTTTCGCAAAAAACACTCCAAGCACATTGATTGTAATTAAAAGAACCGTAACACGTTTATGTAGAAAAATTTCCGATATATCTCTTATATAGATATTTCAATCTATAAAATGTAGTACATCCATGAAGTGTCTTCTTCAGAAAATCATATACAAGTAACACTCATTCACATAATATCTCAATCAAGAAGAGAGCAAATAATTCGATTCAACCAATAATACTATATATATCTGTCTTTCAATGGAGCCAGTAAGTTCATGTTTCCCTGGGAAAAACATCTTCTGGGTATACTTATATAATATACACTCTTCAAGACTGGCTTCAAATTTTGGCTCAAAGCCAGCAATTTTGAGGATCGTGATAAGGCTATTGCATCAACCCCAATACAAAAATGGTGCTTATTTTATCGACCCTGAAACGTGAAACGTGAGGTCGACCTCGGTGGAATTTGAACTCAACGTAAAACCAGACGAAATTCCGCTAAGCATTTTCCCAGCATGCTAAAGATCCTGCCAACTCACTACCTTTACACTCTTCAATTCTGATAACTTGAAACTGTCTGGATAGCATTGATCCTTAGATGATACAAGACATTCGATCACACAGATGTAATCAATTCTTACTCTAGCAAATAATTTGCTGCAGTTGTTACTTAAATCGTCGATTTAATGCAACTGCTCTTTCTAGGGGAATGTATATTGAAAATTATAACACACGCAGAAGTTGAAAAGCGATTCTATTTTTTCACATACTGCGGGTATTATGATTTCACTATATGATACAATATTTACTATGAACATCTTCAAATTCAGATATAAGTATAACATATACAAATATAGTTTGGAAAGAAATATATAGTTTAAGGCAATACATCTTAAAATTAAGAGGCAGAGAAAATAAAAATTATCCCATAAATTGTCATAAGAGTACGCTTGTTCGCCAACGGTGCCAATTTGTGTAAATAATTTATCCGAAAGAAACCAATTCCGAAATAAACAACCAATGCATTTGAAGAGAGAAAATTTGAAATTTGATCTGTCATTATATGATACTGTTCTTAGTCGTTTGCGATTTTGAAATCTAAATCTCTATTATTATAGATCAGCTACACACCCACTTTTATAGATTTTCAGAATAGAAGACGGTAACCAAAATACGATTCTCTATAAGCACCAGCAGCATTGACTAGTGAAGGTATCGTTCCACCCTCGTCATTCTCGCACACGAAAAATCATTCCAGCCGTGCTTTATCAACAGCACGTATAGCTATGAAGCGTAGAAAGCTACGACTGAATGTGAGTGACAACAGAGAGACTAATCAACTACACATGCATTTGCGTGTAATAGGAACCTATATAACTATATATACATGTATATATATATGTATATATATATATATATATATATATATATATATATATATATATATATATATATTATATATATTATATATATATATAATATATATATATATATATATCTTTTATTCTTTTATTCATTTACTTCTTTCAGTGATTTGACTGCGTTGAAGCTGGAGAACCACTCGAAAGGTCTTTTTAATCGAACACATAGACGCGGGCTTATCCTTTGTAAGCCTACTACTTTTTCTATTGGACTATTTTGCTATTTTACGT
>NC_042997.1:12710516-12713016 GCF_006345805.1 Octopus sinensis | reverse complement strand
ACACGATTCTTTTTTTTTTATTATTTACTTAGTAATCTGTATTTAATCATTCATTCATTTATTTAGAATTTAAACTGCATGATTAGTTGTAAATCTATAGTTCACACTTATACTGTCAAATTTTTTGAAATATGGATTTAGTCTCACACTTTCTCCATCGATCAAACCTATATTATAAATTCGGTGGTAGGTTTTCCACATTAATTCTGGAGAAATATCAAACGACTGAAACAAAATCATTGTGCCAATATATGTACCGATGTGGATGCGCCTGCAAATATGTGTTTTGTTTATGTAAAATTAAACGTAAAAATAATCAAATACTAACTGCAGGAGCAGTAAACAAATTGCACTATTGCATTAATTTTCCGAAGGAAGATATTAAACATTAACTCCGAAAATTCTATGGTTCTTGACTTTATCAGGCTGTGAAATCTCGTCTAGGATACCGTGTGGGTAGAATATGAACAAGGCTATGGTGTCGTTGCTTGCAAAGCAATGGTATATGCAGCAAAGTAACCTTAAGTTAGAAGATGTAAATTATTGGAACTAGAATTACAAAAACATTAAGTTAATAATGGCCAGGAAAGTATTTACTTCAAATTATATATGTTCGATAAATGAAAATAATTCATGAAAGGTCCTCGAAGTTTAGCGCACGTATAGGTTAATGTTCTTGAAGGGGTCCGAATATTTGTAGATTTACAGAACGTAAAGCTTCAGTTCTGGTACTTCAAATGTTCAGAGAAAAGAAATACAATTCAAGTTCACCGTTTTCACGGGTAATTAAAATCTCAGTTTGGCTGAAGCAGATGTAAACCAATTCTTATGCACTGTGGCATTCGTGCAGCTGCAAATATTACAGAAGTAGCTGTTTCAATTGAATTTTCGATTCAGAGATATTGCAAGTTTGATAGTTACCACTTCGTTAAAATCTAGTGTTCCGAGACATTATCTATATATATAAAACTGAGAATGTCTGTGTGTCTGTCTGGCTGTGAGTCGGTATTTGTGCAACACTAAAACTCGAAAACTACCCAACCGATTTCATTCAAATTTTACACATGCCTTACTTAGGGTCCATGCGGTGGACCAACATATATATATATATATATATATAATATATATATATATATATATATATATATATTGGCCTGCTAGCTTAGCCAGGTTTGGCATAGTGTGAATGAAGGATTTGGGTTTTATTATTCATACTATGCCAGATCTATGGCCTCAAAATACTTGATCCATCGGAACTCAGCCATTGCGGACAATGCCAAATTCAATATTATAATGAGAAATGTGTCACGCATGTGCGAGCCCAAAGAGTTAAAGAGACACATACAATATTTCATTCACCGCATGCAGTTCTCTGGTTACAGCCATAAAGAAAGGATCAGAGTATACAAAGGAGCCATGAAGAAATTTGATAATATATTATGTAATGATAGGAATGGCATTTGCCCACTCTATAGGAACAAGTCATGGAACACTATAGAAAGGACAAAAAGAAAATAGGGAAGGCCAACTCTTGGTATGATAGCCATAAATACCAGAGTGTCATGTTCGTTGACACCACCCCTGGTGGTGAACTGGCGTACCGCTTTAGAAGGACCCTAGACAAACTTAAGCTAAGAATTAAGGTTGTTAAAAAGCCAGGCAACCCTATCAAATCTATAATTGGTAGAACCTATCCTTTTAGTAGAACCCCCTGTACGGATAAGTACTGTACTCTATGTAGATTTAGCCCACAAACAAACTGTAAAGCCAGAAATGTAGTCTATAGTATAAGATGTATAGAGGGACGATGCAGTAACAAGACAACGACATACGTAGGGGAGACGGCAAGAAGCATAGGAGAGCGGGTAAATGTACATTGGAGACAACTCAAGGAAGGTAAAAGCTCATCGATTCTGTACCAACACGCTGAACAGGAACACAGGGGATCAATCAACAATATAGAAATTAAAATATTGTCCACACATAGAACAGATGCAACAATCAGACAAATTACAGAAGCTACACACATAATAGGAAATAAACCTAGCCTGAATAGAAAACTAGAATGGAACACTAGCACACACCACTACATATGACGATAGAGGATCCCGAACACATAATAAATACACAGATAAATAAACAAATAGAAATAAATAACTATATATATTTTTTTTTCGATTCGATTTATTGTTATAATTATTACTAGTATTGTTGTTATACATACATACATACAAGCATATGTAATGATAATAATAAGTGGATGTAAACACATTAACAAAATAAGAATAAACAAAAACAACAACAACAAAAACAAAATACAAATTACATGAACGTATATAAACAGAAGATACAAATATTACAGGCATCCCCCACATACACACACTAAATAAACATAGACGCACATAGAGATATAAGCATGCGCAAATGAAGACATACAATAGAAATACAAAATGGCTGACGGTTAGTAAGGAGAGACACAAATAATAAAGAAGAAAACAAA
>NC_042997.1:12685516-12700516 GCF_006345805.1 Octopus sinensis | reverse complement strand
ATATATGCATATAAATATGTACAGTTTGATTTCAGGTATGCATTACTACTTTTTCACAGAAGGTTTAGAGTAACATCTGATATCTGGAATATGATGATACTAACAGTACATTACGTATTATGCGGGCCTGAATCACTTCATTTGAAGCAGAGAATATAATGACAAGAATCGCAAATAACACATTTAGAAACAACATGGCATGAAACAACCTGCAAGAAAGAAATATTTAAAACTTGAACCAGAAAAAAATATTAATCTAAAGTTCTCGTGTACCCGAAATGCATTAGTAGAAATACACCCAGTGCCATATTAATGAAACACACAGATGAGCCGCTGAAAACGTAGTCCTTAATCAGGGTAGTACCATAGTGGAAAACATATTCCAATTTCTATATTTGTGCTGCTAAGGGCTTGTCATTCACTAACACAATATTTTTTTTTATGTTTAATATATCATAAATAAACAGAGCTAAGATAAAGGAAAATACTATAGACCGCCAGTTTGGATTGAAATATAAGTATTGAAATATAAGTAAAATATAATATTTCAGTTAAACTACTTCTGAGTTTTTAGCTCCTCATAAGAGGAGGGAATACGAATTTGGCTTCCTTCTCCACTTCATAGCATATGTTTTTTTTTTTACTTGTTTCAGTCATTTTAACTACGGCCATATTGGAGCACCGCTTTTAATCGAGCAACTCGACCCCCGGACTTATTCTTTGTAAGCCCAGTACTTATTCTATCGGTCTCTTTTGCCGAACCGCTAAGTGATGAAGACATAAACACACCAGCATCGGTTGTCAAGCAATGCTAGGGACACACACACAAACATACACGCACATACATACATATACATATATACGACGGGCTTCTTTCAGTTTCCGTCTACCAAATCCACTCACAAGGCTTTGGTCGGCCCGAGGCTATAGTAGAAGACACTTGCCCAAGATGCCACGCAGTGGGACTGAACCCGGAACCATGTGGTTGGTAAACAAGCTACTTACCACACAGCCACTCCTGCGCCTATATGCAATAATTTGTCATTTACTAAGCTTGAACTGTGAGGGAGAATATAATTTTTATATTTCTGCATTTGAATCCATATTATTAGCTAAATTCTTGACTGCTTTTATAAGTAGTAGCTATGGGTTATTGATCGTAGAAATAATCCCAGTATGACCTTTCTCACCTTTACTCACACAGTAGAGGTAGTCAACGTATGTGATTTCATTCCTAATCAAACCAATGTGATGTTTTCTAATATTTACATTGCTTCACTTCTGATTTCCGCTGTATAGTGAACAAACAGACACACGTACGCACGCACACGCACAAACACGATCGTGTACGCACACACAGAGAAGCACACATTCACGCACATTCCTCTGTATATGTGGGGTGCATGCGACTGTTTGAGAGTATGTATGCATATTTATATATAAGTTAATATGTTTATGTATATTTTCATATCTATGTACATATATATATATATATATGTATGTATATATATATGTGTGTATAGATATATAATCATATATATATAATGATATATATATACCGCTTATGTGTGTATAGGTATATAATCATATATATATATAATGATATATATACCGCTTTTGTGAATATATATATATATATATATATATATATATATATATATATATATATATATCGATATGTATATATATATATGTATATATATGAACAAGTATATTCAAATATACTTTTACATACACATACATACACACACACACAAACACATATATATATATGTATGTATTATATATTTTATGTATATAGCTATATTGAGGAATACTTGTAAATGTATGTGTATATATATTTATATATATAAACATAAACACATTACCAACAGATATACGTACACGTACACACACACATAAATAAGACACATTTTTAGCATTCCATTGTATATGAATTAGAAAGTATAATGACCACCAATAATCAATTATTGAATATGCTGCCTCGATTATAATATTTTAGTTCGGCATACGCAGAAATTGCAGCCGGAGAAAATGTTTACGCTGCCAATAGTAATTTGATCAAATATGTTTTTCCATATTTATCAGTTATGCTGTTTTCCTTTCTTTCAGTAAAATACACACGCTCAATATAAAACGAATTTCAAATACCCATCATTTTTGCTTAAATCTTGACACCAATTCGTTTAATATACGGATATTTTACCAAATATCCTAAGGTAGTGTATTTTCTTTCGTTTTCTTTCAAATATTATGATGTACAATAATATAATTTCTTGCAGTTCAACAATAACAAAATAGGATGTTAGAGAAATTGTACATTTTTGGGAAAAAATTATTCCTACTGAAATATTTTTTGTAGTCTGCAGAAGCACAGGACGCCGTGTACATAGATAACAGTAATAATACAAAAGACACATAAAAAGCATGACCAAATACACTCATACACACACATGTACGCGCGTGTAAACACTCATACACATACACAAATCTTTATAGACGCATATACACATATTGTGTCCATAATATAATGGACGGAAGCCGGAGTTTTAAAACATCGGTAACACCACTTATAGAAAGCACACATGTATAAATTTTCACAAGCAGTTCAGCAACTCAGACTAAACTATCGTACCCAAACAGATATATTCTCAAAACAAAATCACACATACTAACAAGCGTGGCGCGGTATGTATGTATGACTGTATGAATATATACACACCTAATATGTATACATACACACGCATATATACATATATATACTTATATATATGTATGTTATATATATATATATATATATATATATATATATCCTTACACACGTTATATATATATACACATATATACATGCACATATATATATATATATGTATATCTATATATATATGTATATTTATATATATGTATGTATATATATATATATATATATATATATATATATATATATATATATATATATATATATATATATACATGTATATGTATGTATATGAGGAATTGCTTCTATGAATAACTGTTATTAAACATTGAGATCGCTTCTCTTTCCGTGCAAATTATTCAAATGTTCAGTGGAAAATAATGTTTCCTACATTTTGGAAGAAGAAAATTTGTTTCCTTTTACACACACACACACACACACACACACACACACAGAACACAACACAACACAACACCCACACGCACAGATGCACAAACACACACGCGAAGAAAGAACAACAACAGACATGCGAATAATATATGTACGAAGTTGCATTTTGTTTTTATAATTCTAATAACTAGTGTTCCGATACTGGAATATTAAACGGAGGTGAATTTTTTGACGCTGTTGTTTCTTGCTCACTTCAGTATTGTTTAAGGTATTCGAGACAGATATTTATTATTTTATTTTAGTTGTTCCATTCCGAAGCTGCTGTTAAAGTTTCACTTTGCTCTGTGTAGCTGTTCCTTTCCAGTAACATTATTAAATAATTTGTATTCAGTGCTATTTCCTGTTTTCAGTGACAATACCCGGTATCAGAAAAACCTATTGAATTCACTTCTTTATTCGTAACTGATTTACTTCCATACTTAGGTTAGTTTTTTTTTTTCTTTACTTACACGAGCACACAAATGCACACACGCACGCCCACCCACACATTTACACTCATCAACAGACGGATGTACATGTAACATGTAACATGTAAGTTTGGCTATGGTTAAGAAGTTCGATTCCTGAACATGTGGTTTCGAGTTTAATCCTACTGTGCAAGTTTGGAAAGTATCGCGTCTTTCGCTTTAAAGTCGGGTCAACTAAAAAGCTTGATGTGTAGACAGAGATTCGTAACGATTTTGTCGTAAGCATCGTGTTTCAGCTGAACACGCTTCGAAATCAACCCAGGAAGTGTACTGACGGTTGCTTCTGTTCAGGTACGTGATGTTGATAAGCCACAAAATGGCGTAATATCATTCGATTTTGTCGTAAGCATCGTGTTTCAGCTGAACACGCTTCGAAATCAACCCAGGAAGTGTACTGACGGTTGCTTCTGTTCAGGTACGTGATGTTGATAAGCCACAAAATGGCGTAATATCAGCATCAATCTCTCTTGTGTGGGACTGGAGGTGAGTTTTCTTGTCTGTCTATGACTTTCAGGTATTTTAACACCCAGTACTATGAAGCGGTCGTTCTCAAAGCGCTATGGCGCAGTGAAGCGCCCGAAAAAACCAAAACACATACATCAAGTATGTGCGCTCATAATGTTTACAAAATCTAGCGCTGTTTTTCATACGTAATTGAAATTATTCTTATGTACATACTGTAGTGGCATATCAGAGTATGGTTCTCACACTGTTTACATACCGATCCTGTTCATCTTGGGTTCGCTTCATGTACGTGATGTTGCTAAGACACAAAAATGGCGAAACAGCAGTCCTCCACAAAGCCCCACAGCACAGAGAGACGACGAACAAGCAAAATACATACACTGAGAATGTGAATTCGATAATATTAGGTTGTCCCAAAAGTTCGTAAACACTTGCGAAAATTGAATTTTTACTTGCCAAGTACTAACAAAAACAACAAAAATTATTCCTCAAAATAAAGACCATTATTTTCCAAGACATTCTACGAACTTTTGGGACAACCTTATATATGCGTGTGTTTATGGACGTATGTATATGTTTATGCATATGCATGTATATTTATATAAGTATATATATATATATATATATATATATATGTGTGTGTGTGTGTGTGTGTGTGTGTGTATGTGTGTCTTCTACATATGTGGGAAATGCTGTCTCTGGGCGTGTTTGTCGATTTTGATGAAACCTGAAACGTGAGTAGAATCGTGTCTGGAAACCTCATGGCATACTCAGATTGTTGAAAAAAATGGATAATAGGGCCCCTAGAAGGGATCTTTAAATATAGCCAAGGGAAATAACACATTCATTTTCCTAAATTATTTGGTAAAAATGAAATTGAGTATGCTTATTTCTTAGTATTTGAACTGTTAGAGTTTTTGTCGCAAAAACAAGTAAATAGTATTTTCCTAAACAATGGAGGCATTTATTTCGGTTAATGACTTATTCCCAAATATACCAATACTAGCAGATTTACAGGTAATGTTCTCTGGTAATGCAGAAACGCGCTTTTCAGACTTATTTACTTAAAATTGTTATTACCTCATATCTGATTAGCCTGTTTTTACGTAACATGCTTCACGAGTTTATAACACATACCTGATTAGTATTTCCTCTTAGGTTCTATACACTCTGAGAACGCATTAAAGCTCTTTTCGGGGCTACTTTATTTGAATTCTTACTATAGGGGAAGTAATTTCACGTTATTACATAACTGTCTTCAAAATTTTGGTATTCATAACTAATTGTGAATTCCAGAATACATGATTCTGTGTAAGACAATTCGGTAGTGTCTGTAAATGCAGAAAACCCGTTTTAAGGACTACAAGCTTTATATTGTTGTTATTGAATTCACGAAACAATTATGAGAAGGAAAACAAGGGATAAGCCGCGCTTCCCCGGGAATTATCGGGTACGTCACCTAATATATATATATATATATATATATATATGTATATGTATATGTGTATATATGTATATATATGTATATATGTGTATATATGTATGTATATATGTGTATATATATATATATATATATATATATTATATATATATATATATATGTGGTGTGTGTGTGTATATAATATATTATGGACAGCACATACAGGATGTATATATGCATACATATGTACATACATATATACAGGTATATATATATATATATATATATTATATAAAAGGGCTTAGTAAAATAAATTACTTTGCCGCATACTGAACTCATTAGAAATAGCAGCTAAAAAACTTTTTTAAAACTATTTCTAATACTTAAAGAAAACCTCTCTCATATAGTGCTTGCTCAATTCAACTCACGCAAATATGGGGGTAGAGACATTAAAAAATCAAGTGCAAAGGTTATTTGAGAACGTACGTTTCAAGATTAGTCAACACGACATTTCTATCATCAGCTCAGAACTCCCTGGTTTGGATTTGAAAACACTGAAAATGGGAGCATACCCTTTCGGCTTCCTCTCGCTTCTGAAGATCTGCTCCCAACTAAGTGCCAACAAACCCAAAAATGCAAGCGAAGAATTTCTGCTCTCCCCTTTCCACCAGCGTGGGTTAAAATCAGTAAACACTATGCTTTTTTCGGTAAAGTCCGCGGCATTATATAGAGAGAGATGAATTATAATTTCAACAATTGAGGGTAAAATTAATTAATTAATCAATTTCACCAAGTATTCAGTATGCAAAGGGACCATTTAAGGCGAATTCAAATTATTACATTATATAAAAGGGCTTAGTAAAATAAATTACTTTGCCGCATACTGAACTCATTAGAAATAGCAGCTAAAAAACTTTTTTTAAACTTTTTTAAATGGTCCCTTTGCATACTGAATACTTGGTGAAATTGATTAATTAATTAATTTTACCCTCAATTGTTGAAATTATAATTCATCTCTCTCTATATAATGCCGCGGACTTTACCGAAAAAAGCATAGTGTTTACTGATTTTAACCCACGCTGGTGGAAAGGGGAGAGCAGAAATTCTTCGCTTGCATTTTTGGGTTTGTTGGCACTGTTAGTTGGGAGCAGATCTTCAGAAGCGAGAGGAAGCCGAAAGGGTATGCTCCCATTTTCAGTGTTTTCAAATCCAAACCAGGGAGTTCTGAGCTGATGATAGAAATGTCGTGTTGACTAATCTTGAAACGTACGTTCTCAAATAACCTTTGCACTTGATTTTTTAATGTCTCTACCCCCATATTTGCGTGAGTTGAATTGAGCAAGCACTATATGAGAGAGGTTTTCTTTAAGTATTAGAAATAGTTTTAAAAAAGTTTTTTAGCTGCTATTTCTAATGAGTTCAGTATGCGGCAAAGTAATTTATTTTACTAAGCCCTTTTATATAATGTAATAATTTGAATTCGCCTAAAATGGTCCCTTTGCATACTGAATACTTGGTGAAATTGATTAATTAATTAATTTTACCCTCACTTGTTGAAATTATATATATATATATAGATATATATATATATATATATATATATATATATATATATATATTATATATATATGTATGTACATACAAATATAAATGTATATATATTCTTCATTCTTTTATTCTTTTGTTTCAGTCATCTGACGGCAGCAATGCTGGAGCACCGAGCTTAGTCGAACAAATCGTCCCCAGGACTTCTTTGTAAGCCTAGCACTTATTCTATCTGTCTCTTTTGCCGAACCGTTAAGCTATGGGGACATACGCACACACATTGCCACCAGCCCTCATTGTTTTCAAGCGACTGTGGTTGGACAAACACAGGCACAGAAACGTATATATATATATATATATATATTATATATATATATATATATGTATATATATATATATACACTTATATATATGTTTGTGTGTATATATATACATATATATATATATATATATATATTATATATAATCACAATAATTAGTGTAAGTCTGAGTGTAAACCAGAGTACAAGCATATTTCCACATTGCTCTGCTTCCACTATTGTTATAAAAAATACTCATTTTAGCGAAGAATAGAACAAAAATGTGGCCGCTATGTCCTATATATTCCATCACCCACCTCTACGAGATACTTGTCCATCACAGGATTATTCATTATTGACAATTGAGCGGACTGTAACAACGCGAAATTGTTTTGCTCGTGTATAAAACTCATCGTTAGATCAAGGAATCAAAAAACACGACCTCACGTACAAGAGTGCAACAATCTAATCACTAATCCCCATGTTGCCACGATATCTGAAGTACTTGATGTGAAAATGGAACAGTAAATATTTAAACAGCCAAGATGTAATGTTATGATATATCGGATGGCTTGTCACTTATGAATATAGAATACTTTACTAATGAGATCGAGTGTTAATTAACTTTCAGTTAGGATGAATTTCAATAAATATATGGATAAATTACATTGGAATTAAGTAATGACTTTCTTTACATAAATCTTTATACACACACATTCACAAACATATAAACTCATAAATACATAAACACACACATATGCCTATGTAAATATATATATATGTGTATATATATATATATATATATATATATATATATATATATATATATATATATATATACATATATACATACATATATATATATGCATAATGGAAGAGCAATGGCCCAGTGATTAGTGGACTAGCGATCGTAGGATCGCGTTTTCGATTCTGTGGGTGGGCATTGTAAGTGTTTATTGAATGGAAACACCTGAACATTCACGAGATTTGGCAGGAGGTAGTGGTGAACTCTGTATTCTTTGATCACAACTTTCTTTCTTTCTTCTTCTGTCTGTCGTACCTGTATTCCAAAGGGCCAGCCTTGTCACACTGTGTGTGACGCTGAATCTCCACGAGCACTCCAAACTGTAGAATGCTCAGCCCCTTCCACATTAATTTCACGAGCAAGCTGTTCCTTTGATCGGATCAACTGGAACTCACGTCGTCGTAACCGACACAATACCACGATATGCATGTAAATTTTATATATATTTCCGTGTATGTATATATGAAACATTTATCAATTGAGTAGCAAGATTATGTGTTTAAACAGATATTGTTGTATTTCATGATGGTTATTTATTTATTTTTTGTTTCTTTTTGTTTTTTGCCAAATAAACTCACGCACCATATATTTGTTCTTCACTCGTTTATTACTGTTCTTATATTAATTCTTGTCCATTGTGTCCGGAAATCTTTCATCACACATCTATAACCTCTTTTCATTTTTCACATCATGGAAGATCAGAATGGAGTAATTGGAGCAAGAGCATGCACAAAAGTGAAAGTGTAACTGAAGAGGTCATAGATGTATGACGCAAAAATTCCGTACAATGGACATGAGTTGAAATAAGAACAGTAATAAAGGAGTGGAGAACAAATATGCAGTGCATGTGTTTATTTTGTAAGAAAAAAATGACCCTCCCAAAATGCAACAATATATATGAAACAATTATGTATGTAAATCTCTCTCTATATAAACGGCAGTTTGTCTGTGCGTGTTTCTGTGTGTCTGTTTGCTTGTACCCTCACCCTGACCACGGCTTTCAACCGATTCTGATGAAACTTGACACACACATAGCCCAATGTCATAATTCAAAACTAACGCAGCCAAAATGTTTAAAAGTTCCCCCAGTTCTGAAATAAATCGATAAATTCGACATGGGGTCGAGAATCAGAAACACGAACCACAAACTGTCTAGGGGACGCAACTCCATCCTTTTTTAACTCTCAAAAAAAATTACCATCATTTTTTTCAATTTTTTTGCTATTTTTTGGCTATAACTCTCTAAAAATGCTTTACAAACCTGAGCAACGCCGGGCGATACTGCTAGTTATATATATATATATATACATTATCGCTATGCGCTCCGTGAAAGCAGTCACCTAAAAGTTTTTGTGAATCTTGAAGTTGACATAAATTCCTTGTTTTTCCTGATGAGAAAGCGGCATAATGTACTCCTTATTCCTTCACAATTAGGAATATGCAGCCTTCGAAACATATGTCGAAAATAAAGGAAATTTGTTAATTTGTCGTTCAACTCCATTCTTTCATTTATTCATAAATTTTATTAAAAAAAATATATATATATATGTGTGTGTGTGTGTGTGTGTGTGTGTGAGTGAGAGAGAGAGAGAGAGTTCCTTTTTGGTAACTCGAAACGGATAAAACTATAAATAACGGGTAAATATCAGGTAAGCGAACTCTATAGAGAGGAAAAGTCAATGCATTAACTTATATCTGTCCCTGTTTATACCAACAAAGAAAATGTAGTCATTGCTTAAATCAATAACAAAATTTAGGTCATTATTTTAATTGAAATTGAATGCACTCTATGAATTCTTTACTATTCACAGAGACCCGTTAAAAAAAGGTACCGATCTAATTGATACGCCCATAGGCTTATATTATAGGATTGGGTAATGTGAGCTTATGGAATTATATGTTTCAGGTTCTATCCGAAGGACATTCAACCACACAGACGTCAGTGTACATAGAGATGGCGGCCTCAAAATTTTTCACTATGTGACCAGTCAACCTTTAGACATGCTCAGAGAATTTTTCAATAATGTTCTGAACGAATTCACTTTTAGTATTACAATAACAATCAAACTCAATGTGTTCAATAGATACATGCTTTCCACCTTTTAATAATTTTTACAGCTACATCTCTGTACAGTATACCACTCAATACCATCTACCAATAGCAAAAATGAGACGGAAGTGTACTATTATCAGTTTGTAACAACAACTTTATCCTATAGTTAACTTCCTCTCTCTCAACCTTTTTTTAAAAAAAACTTATGCAGAATGTTATAAATTCTAAATGTTAGCTGCAGCAATATTATCAGTAACAGGAAGTATATTTTTAGTATCTACAAAAGAAATAAGAATAATTTTTGTAACAGTATTCCATCAATAATCATCCCAGTGCTATTGCCCCATAAGTAGCATTATTAATTACTGAAGGGCAAGGGCCATTACACTTTCAGATTCTGTGAGGCCAGTTATGTTGATATTGGTAAAATTTCGTTTATGCATTTGCGGGTAAATATTCAAGCGGTCAACATCCTACAGGGAAATGACGGGGAATAATGGCTGCTGCAATGCCAGGGTATATTCGATGCAACAACAGCGATGAGAAGTAAAGAGGTGAGTGTATAGTGAGAGCCTACGTGGTGGAAGTATGCGATCATCTAGCTTGGAGAATCATGAGCTACTAGTGTGGACATACAGAAGGCAGAGAGAGGTGACAGCATGACAATGGTATGTGGCTAACGTGTATCATTCAGTGACTGAATGCCAAGTAGTCGAGCGGCTTTCTACCAAATACGGTGTAGAATGCCAAGTAGTCGAGCGGCTTTCTACCAAATACGGTGTAGAATGCCAAGTAGTCGAGCGGCTTTCTACCGAATACGGTGTAGAATGCCTGTGTTTGCTGTAACAACGCCATGTCATATTTTGGTGCCATACTCCAATTTGGATCTAAATTGAAACATTTAGTTTACCAGGAACTGTGAAGAGTGCAAAGAACCTACGTTGCTGAAACACCTCGTGGCTTTAAACAGGAGTTATCTTTGGGGAAGCAGTTCCATTTCAGCTAAAAATGTGTTTTCACCTGCAGACAGAAACTATGAGTAATACTGAAACCAAGCTTTTGGAGTGACTGTTAGGGTTCTTCCTGAGTGGTGTGCTGCGCTGATGTTTTCTTGATATTAGTAATTCTTGATCGTTTCCTGTTAAAAAAGGAGTCCAAGACGACACTGAGGAATCTTCTGAATTGTATTTATAAGCACACATTCATATTTGGTGTGTGGTATATAGGTGGCGTATAGAGGGTGCACGGTCAACAAAGATTAGGAAGGTTTGATCGTTATTTGATTCTGCGAAAAGTAGGTACTTGATGTCTAGAATAAAGAGAGTGTGGGCAAAAACTAAACCCTGATAAACACCAGAATTGACTGATATTGATGAAGAAGGGATTCAATCAACACACACCGAAATTAGCATTGTTTGACAGACAACACCCCAGCAAAGTGACTTGGTATATTGTAGAAGAAAGAAAAGTTGGCAGAGAAGAACCAATGAACTAAGTTTGGCTTAACTAAAAGCACCATCAGGAGCAGATATACACAAATCGTATGCTTTCTCACGCTCACCAACTGGAAAGACCCTATCACCTTCTCGCATCTAAAAGTAGTTGGCATCTAAAAGTAGTTGGCATGTTGAATGTTGGAATGGTAGATTTCAACATATTCTGAGATTCCTTCAATCTGATATATGTGATCAATGATTCAAAAACTTTTATTCCGGTATCTTCTGCTAACTAGTTGAATCGAAGGGATGAACCGGTCGGTAAATATATACTGACCAAGAATTACTTCACTGACATGAGCAATATCCGTTAAAAAAAATGTGGATTATACTCTTTACTCTTTTACTTGTTTCAGTCATTTGACTGCGGCCATGCTGGAGCACCGCCTTTAGTCGAGCAACTCGACCCCGGGACTTATTCTTTTTGTAAGCCCAGTACTTATTCTATCGGTCTCTTTTTGCCGAACCGCTAGGTGACGGGGACGTAAACACACCAGCATCGGTTGTCATGCAATGCTAGGGGAACAAACACAGACACACAAACACACACACACACACACATATATATATATACAACAGGCTTCTTTCAGTTTCCGTCCACCAAATCCACTCACAAGGCATTGGTCGGCTCGGAGCTATAGCAGAAGACACTTGCCCAAGATGCCACGCAGTGGGACTGAACCCGGAACCATGTGATTGGTTAGCAAGCTACTTAACACACAGCCACTCCTGCGCCTATTTATCCACTTTTGCATTATTTTCGGTATAACCTTCTGTGCATGTGGGAATATGCGTGTGTGTAGTTGTAGTAGTAGTGGTTATGTGTGTACATGTATATGATTTTATTCCAAGCTTCAGTTTTTGCTCATTTATTTCCTTTTTATGTATCATATCCTTTCCTTTTTAGTAATCTATCGTTATGAATATTACTTCAATCTTGCAATTGTCATATTTACCGTGAACATTTTGCTTGAACGAGTCAAAAGCCTATTTATAGTATTTGCCTTTATGACACTAATTTGAAAAGCAAAAAATGCAGTACATGATCCAATATGAAGTTAAATAATAATTGTCAAATTTCCTGTATAGCTTTAAAAGGAAATTACTGAGCCAAATTAATTTACATGATTTTGAAATTGTCATAATTATTCCTCATTCAACTTTAAATTTTAGAAATTTCATGTTATGATTTTGTATCTACTATTTTTAGATTTTTCACCATTTTAGATTCAGTATGATTAGGATACAAAATTGGGGTAAAATAAAATATTGTTGAACAAATTAATAAATTTTATTGAAAATATTCTAAATTAAAGCATTAACATTAATAATATTCTACTTGCATATTTTGGACTCAAAATATTATCTCACATAATTCTCTCTTTCACGGAATCTCATTGATTAAAAATGCATGGAATAATCGTTTGCTTTTTTGCGTTTTGTTTTTCATTTCTTCTCTTTTGGTAATTTCAAAAATAATTATTTAAAAATAGAAGCAATAAAATGAAAAACGCAAAACATTTGGCATTAAGCTGAATGTGTTGTTTGCCACTTTGGATTCTAATAATATTTTTATTAGGAAATTGGCCACCGTTATGATAATTTGCAGATTAATGCTGATAATTAGAATGGTAAGAGGCTTCAGTTTGAACCACAAGTCTAAAATTATAAATAACAAAATTTAATTTTGTCCAAACTATCAGTGTCGAATTTGTTTTGTCAAGTTTTTAAAGAAGGGGTGGAGAAACATCTCGACGGCATCAATATGAAAGAAATATGAGAAAATTGTTAATAAAAATTAACAATAGGCATGAAATAAAAATTTGATATTGAAAAACCAAATAAAATCTAAGAAATAATTATAGAGAAATTTAAAATTGAGAGGAAAACATATTTGAATAATTTTAGAAGGAATAGAAAAATAAAATATTTTGATGGAAATTTAAGATATTATCTAAGAAATTTTTCGTCTTACTTTAAAACTGATAGATATCTCATTTAAATTTGATGGTGACAAGTTCTAGCGGAATTTTTTAAAATATTTTTATACATGTATATACAGAATCAGTTAAATATCTTAAGTGCTCGTGTGTACTTGGGTAGTTGAGTATATTAACACAAATGTGTGCATATCGACATATACACAAATACAATAACGCATAATCACATATTTTAAATGGGCTATATTATATGTGGACATAATTCATACACACATGCACACGCATATATTTATAATATATGTATGACTGTATGTATATTATAAATATGTATGTACACATATATATATATATATATATATATGTAAATATATATATATTTATAGAAATAAGGTATATATTATATGTATTAAATACCTACCAACCTACACACACACATATATATATATATATAGGTGTATGTGTATATATATATTCATATATATATATATATATATAATATATATAATATATATATATATATATATATATATACATATACATATAGGTTATATATATTCAACTGTGTGATGCATATGTGTCTACGTCCATGTGTAACTGCTGAATACATCTAACTTCCATTGATATTTTTTTTTTAATTATAAGATCTGTAGAGCATTATAGAGAAGACTTAACATACTGTGATTAATACACATAAACGCGCATAAATGCCCATAAAAGGCTGAGAAACATCCTTGAAAGTTGTATTCTAGTCAATTTTCTAAGGTATAATGTAATATAAAAACAGATTGTTTTAGATTTTGTGCAATAGTTATAGTGTTACGTACCGATAAAGCAGAAGAATACTATGATTGATAACATACACACCTAATCACATGTACGCAAGAACTTTGTACGCATGTGTGTGCGAGCGTGTGCCTGACTGTGATTATGTATGTACCCGAGTATTCGTTTGATTTGTGTGTTTCCTAGCATTTACGTTATTTACAACATGATGATTTACTTAAGAAATGCTGTTCGTTTACTTTAGTTATGCAATGGAAATAATAAATTACTTGAAAATTATGATAACGGGTGGTGTATTTTGTTTTCAAGGAATTTCTGGTTCTATTATGGTAGTATAATTTCCATCACAAACTGTATTTTCAAAGTACTATATAGGTTCGTATATATCAGTCTACTTTAGGAATTGTTATTGATGAAGCAAATTCAATATGGTTTTGGAAGACACTTTTACGAGAGGGAAACATCGATAGAAACTAGCTTTTAGGATTGTATATAGGGAACTAAGACTATGAATATATTAATTTATTCTGTATTACAAGTCATCCATATTATTTAATGTTTAACATTCTTACTATAAAA
>NC_042997.1:12675516-12680516 GCF_006345805.1 Octopus sinensis | reverse complement strand
AGCATTTATATTCTCTTCCGTTTTCAATTATTTTAATTGTTCTTCTGAGAAGCGAGCTGGTCTCTAACAGAGAAGCAAAGCTCCGTCATTGAAATGTAGATAGAAAAAAGGACATCACGTCTTAAATTTGAGAAAAGTCTTATATTCTTATATTCTTATATTCTCATATTCATCATGTTCACTTTACAGATTGTATTTGAAATGTGCGAGTTCGCTGGTTGATTTCCTTATCTGAAAACCTTAGCTTATCTAGATAGTCACTCAGGCATTTATTCCGAAAAACCCTGTGTGCATGTATGTATATATATATATATATATATATATATATATATATATATATATATATATAATATATATATGTGTGTGTGTGTGTGTGTGTGTGTGTGCGTGTATACCTACATACATACATACATACATATATATATATATACATGTAGATGTAGGTACGTACATATATGTTTGTATGTACGCATATATTTTTAATTATCACATTATTGTCTGACAGCGCCCCGCGTCAGGTTCGTTTCGATTTGTCGGTTCGTTCCACTTCTTGTCTCCATCCAATTTATATATATTATATATATATATATATTATATATATATATATATATATATATAATATATATATATATATATGTATATATATATATATATATATATATATATATATATATATATATATATATTTACATATATATATCATATATATGTGTGTATATGCATATGTATGTGTGTATATGCTTCTGTGACTATTTCTGATTTTTTGCTTTAAAAGCCAAAGCAGTGCCGGCAGTTATGAATATAAAACTGGTTGATGTTATCATCAGATATTTTCTTAAATCTGGCTAAGGTCCACTGTCTCAAAAATAAAACAAAAACAAAACAAAACAAAAACATCTATGGTCAAAAGCTGATTGCTAGATAGATTTCCAGAAGTTGTCCTGACTCTGAAATAGTGAAGTATCTGGTAATACTCTTAACTAGAATTATTTTCATGTCTTGGATTTTAAAAATATATAATCAAAAAAACATTTATGAAAATGAGAGACAATACTTCATGGTACACGTGCACACACACACACAAACACACACACACACACACACACACACACACATATATGTATGTACGTTTGTGCGTGCGCGCGCGCGTGTTTGTGTCTATCGTGGTGAGTTAAGGGAAAGTATAGTCAGTTTTCTGTAACGTACATGTATTAAGGTCATGTGGTAGTCACACGGGAAGGCTACACTGGGTACAGTTTCAAGGTTCGCAGAGAATATGAATTGAAGATACCTATTTCTTTATTACCCACAAGGGGCTAAACACAGAGGGGACAAACAAGGACAGACATAGGTATTAAGTCGATTACATCGACCCAAGTGTGTAACTGGTACTTAATTTATCGACCCCGAAAGGATGAAAGGCAAAGTCGACCTCGGCGGAATTTGAACTCACAACGTAACGCAGACGAAATACCGCTAAGCATTTCGCCCGGCGTGCTAACGTTTCTGCCAGCTCGCATTCACTTGAGAAAATAATATCCGTATATATGTATATAAATATATTTATTAGCAGACGAGTCGAAATATGCTCAGGTACTGTGATATACACCCATAAAACAATCCCTGGCAATATTTCAGCTGTTTCCAGAGATAGACAACATGATTCATAAATGCACATATATGTTTGTGCGTGTGTGTGTGTGTGTGTGTGTGTGTGTGTGTATAAAATGATAATTGATCAAGTAACCAGAAAATTGATTTGGTATTAATCTTTATCTTGTACAAGGAGTGGCTGTGTGGTAAGTAGCTTGCTTACCAACCACATGGTTCCGGGTTCAGTCCCACTGCGTGGCATCTTGGGCAAGTGTCTTCTGCTATAGTCTCGGGCCGACCAATGCCTTGTGAGTGGATTTGGTAGACGGAAACTGAAAGAAGCCTGTCGGATATATGTATATATATATGTGTTTGTGTGTGTATGTTTGTGTGTCTGTGTTTGTCCCCTTAGCATTGCTTGACAACCGATGCTGGTGTGTTTATGTCCCCGTCACTTAGCGGTTCGGCAAAAAGAGACCGATAGAATAAGTACTGGGCTTACAAAAAGAATAAGTCCCGGAGTAGAGTTGCTCGATTAAAGGCGGTGCTCCAGCATGGCCGCAGTCAAATGACTGCTACTGTCCATTACGGGTGGGACTCCGTTCAACATGTGTTGTATCTATTTTTCAGTCTGAGTTTTATCAGGTACATCCATCCGTACATACAGTTGTGTCTCGTTAAACATCCTGAGTTTAGGCTGCCATGTCGTAATATACCCGTCTGGTTATGAAAATTTGCCGTCTGGTTATGAAATATTGCTACAAATAATTGAAAAGTGTGGCATTGTTTCATTCCCTTACTATATTGGCATATAACAATTTGACAGTCAGAACTCAGGATCTTCAGCGAGTCACAGCTTTATGTATGGATGTATTTGATTAGACCCAGACTGCAAAATGGATGCAACACAACATCTTAAACTGAGTCTCACCCACAAGATACAGTAGCAGGATGGATAGAAATAACCATTGTACAAAATAAAGATTAATACCAAATCCCCTCTTCTGGTTACTTAATCAATTATCATTATCTCAACTAACTCTACAGAGTTCCTGAAGTAGGTCCATGGGAAATATATACCCCAACTTCAGAAGACACCAGATATATATATATATATATATATATATATATTATTATATATATATATATATATAGATATATATATATATAATATATATATATATTATATATAGAGGGCATTATACATACATGCCAGAGAGCATTATACATACATACCACACGCTAAGAGGGACAATTAGTCATTTCTACCAAAAAATATTACTAATCCCACCGAATGCAATTTTTCAAAATAAGACATTTAAAAAAAACATTTAAAAAATATAGACCTGTATCACAGTGATTTCATACTTACGTATTCATCAGCAGGCTTGAATGTATCATAAATAAACGACCCTGCCCCGCTAAAGCCGATCAGCTAACTGATCAACATCAACGAAGCACATGGGTGAGTTTACATATATTACATCCTGTAAATGGCATACTTTTACGAATTGCATTTCGGGAGAGGAAACGTTTTTTCGGAATAACAATTTAGCAATTAAGGACAACTACTTAATAAGGAAAACTTAACAAGAAATTGTCAGGTAGATAGCGTGAAAACCTCATAAGGAGATAAATTTCGAAAATAATTATTCTTATTGAACATATTAATTTATATATAGAGGGCATTATACATACATGCCAGAGAGCATTATACATACATACCACACGCTAAGAGGGACAATTAGTCATTTCTACCAAAAAATATTACTAATCCCACCGAATGCAATTTTTCAAAATAAGACATTTAAAAAATATAGACCTGTATCACAGTGATTTCATACTTACGTATTCATCAGCAGGCCTGAATGTATCATAAATAAACGACCCTGCCCCGCTAAAGCCGATCGGCTAACTGATCAACATCAACGAAGCACATGGGTGAGTTTACATATATTACATCCTGTAAATGGCATACTTTTACGAATTGCATTTCGGGAGAGGAAACGTTTTTTCGGAATAAAAATTTAGCAATTAAGGACAACTACTTAATAAGGAAAACTTAACAAGAAATTGTCAGGTAGATAGCGTGAAAACCTCATAAGAGAATAAATTTCGAAAATAATTATTTCTTATTGAACATATTAATTTATATATAGAGGGCATTATACATACATGCCAGAGAGCATTATACATACATACCACACGCTAAGAGGGACAATTAGTCATTTCTAACCAAAAATATTACTAATCCCCACCGAATGCAATTTTTCAAAATAAGACATTTAAAAAATATAGACCTGTATCACAGTGATTTCATACTTACGTATTCATCAGCAGGCCTGAATGTATCATAAATAAACGACCCTGCCCCGCTAAAGCCGATCGGCTAACTGATCAACATCAACGAAGCACATGGGTGAGTTTACATATATTACATCCTGTAAATGGCATACTTTTACGAATTGCATTTCGGGAGAGGAAACGTTTTTTCGGAATAAAAATTTAGCAATTAAGGACAACTACTTAATAAGGAAAACTTACCAGAAAATTGTCAGGTAGATAGCCTGAAAACCTCATAAGAGAATAAATTTCGAAAATAATTATTTCTTATTGAACATATAATTTATATATAGAGGGCATATACATACATGCCAGAGAGCATTATACATACATACCACACGCTAAGAGGGACAATTAGTCATTTCTACAAAAAAATTACTAATCCCCACCGAATGCAATTTTTCAAAATAAGACATTTAAAAAATATAGACCTGTATCACAGTGATTTCATACTTACGTATTCATCAGCAGGCCTGAATGTATCATAAATAAACGACCCTTTTTTATTCCGAAAAATCTTTTCCTCTGCCGAAATGCAATTCGTAAAAGTATGCCATTTACAGGATGTAATATATGTAAACTCACCCATGTGCTTCGATGATGTTGATCAGTTAGCTGATCGGCTTTAGCGGGGTAGGGTCGTTTATTTATGATACATTGAGGCCTGCTGATGAATACGTAAGTATGAAATCACTGTGATACAGGTCTATATTTTTTAAATGTCTTATTTTGAAAAATTGCATTCGGTGGTGGGATTAGTAATATTTTTGGTAGAAATGACTAATGTCCCTCTTAGCGTGTGGTATGTATGTATAATGCTCTCTGGCATGTATGTATAATGCCCTCTATATATAAATTAATATGTTCAATAAGAAATAATTATTTCGAATTTATTCTCTTATGAGGTTTTCACGCTATCTACCTGACAATTTCTTGTTAAGTTTCCTTATTAAGTAGTTGTCCTTAATTGCTAAATTATATATATATATATATATATATATATATATATATATATATATATGATATATAGATAGATAGATAGATAGATAGATAGATAGATAGAT
>NC_042997.1:12670516-12673016 GCF_006345805.1 Octopus sinensis | reverse complement strand
CTGATTACTGCGGTCGACGAGAACAACTCAGTCACAGCTGTCTATTGTCATTAGATAAAGCTGCGCTTTTGAATCTGCTCATTTCCCTATTTCCCATTGGGGAAGGCTAAAGACCCAATGACGCACCAGGGCGACCCCTAGAGAGAAGCACTGGACATATGTAGTCTTTTTTACCTTTTTTACTAGAAATTTTTCTCCACGATAACCGTAGTGAATTTGCCTTTAGAAAGTTAAATGTCAAAAATATATTTTAACTAACATAATATTTCACTGATTGGCGCTGATGATGATATATATACCCCTCTGCGAGGTAATTTTATTTTAATTCTCTCGCAGGAAGGACTAGTTTGACGAGTCGTGTTCTGTCTTGCCTTCGAAACACGCTGGAGTCGAACTAGTGACAGCTGATGAAGGGGTTTTTTCCTTGTGTAGTATGTCCTGTACTCTGTTTTTCTGTTGTAAAAAAAATGGTTTTTCCGTTTTCGTTTCTCGTTGAGTTCTACGTCTCTGTTTTTCTGTTGTAAAAAAATAGTTTTCCGTTTTCGTTTATCGTTGAGTTCTACGTTTAGTTTGTGGTGTCTGTATACTCACGTATATAATATTTATATTATGCATGTATATATACATGTAGATGTAGGTACGTACATATATGTTTGTATGTATGCATATTAAAATTTTTTTTTACTACACTATATATATATATATATTATATATATATATATATATATAATATCATATATATATATATATATAATATATATATAGTATTCTCTCTTACCTGTTGGTGTCTGCCTTCAAATTGCTGTTTTTACTGAGATCTCCTTTTAGTAGAAGAATAGCTAAAAACACTTTGACTGCTATTTCTAATTTCGGTATGTGGTAGGCAATTCGTTGCTAAACCCTATATTATATATTATATATATTATATAATATATATATCGGAGCAGGGAATTTCGAAGCAGGTAAGGCTATAAATACTAGTCTGTAAATATTGAGTTGAAAAACATTTATTGATGGAAAACACGAAGGCTACCTGTCAGATTTGAACCCACATCACCTGTAGATGTGACAGGCACTCTAGCACTGGACCAAAGCAATCCTTAAAATTGCTCGTTCCATTTCAGAAACTTCATATTTGTTGTTTAGATTATAGGAATTGATGAACTTGGAAATCCCTACCTATGCAATAAAGTTCACACACCTATCCGAATGACTATTAGCGCACTCAAGTGTGAATTTGAAACCGAGGTAAAAACAGGATAATGCCGTTTTAAATGGGATTCCCTTCTCAGTTTTATACCCATTCAGTACGGGTAGAATTAGTTTAAGTAGGTGGTAAGGATAGAGTTTATAATTCTAAAATATATAGAGTTAACGGCTATAATACATTTTAACAATATCAAGTAAATATTTTTCATATTACATAAACAGCACAAACATGCACACATAAATACATAGACTCGCACCCACATACACATATACTTTTGTTGTTCATCTGTAGGACAGGACAGCTCTCATCTTCCTCATCTTGTGTAATGTCCCAATCCTGCAGTATCGTTTGCTATATTTTCTCTCATGCATGTGGGTACTCATACATACATACACACAAACACACACATTCACATCATATATACAAATATATATGCATATATGTGTGCGTGTGTGTTTTGTGTGTGTGTGTCTGAGTGTATACATGGATATATATACACATTATATATATATATATATATATATATATATATATACACACACATACGCTCGTCCCATTAAAAGCACACATAGACAAGCGCGCTCACACTCACACAGACACATACATATACACATACACACAGATATCAACCTGAATGCGCTCGGGTATATCTGTATATGTCAACCTATCAACGTTGATTATTCCTACGCTTGACTAGTTTTTTCATATCCATGTCAAAATATCGGCGTATATATTTGCGGATTTGTTAAAATCAAATTTATTATGCACGTATTAATATTTGTTTTGTTATTTTGTTCAATTCATTAATATTTATGACTTCCCAAACTACGTAACATGAAGCAATTTCTTCGATTTTAAATTTAAAGACTCTACAGTTACATTGTACTTTCATTCAATTGCTATTTCGTTATTTTTGTATTTATTGAGAACCTCTAACTTAAACCACATTTGTTTTGTATTTTTTTGCTCTCTGCTCCGCTCTTTTTTTCAACCCTCTCCTTCCTTTTATATCATCCGCAATCCTGCACTCTGAGATATTACCCTCTATAATTATTGTGCTTACTACAGTGCAGCATTTGGCAGGATTGCTAGACCAATAATAGTGATATTTATTCCAGCATTCTATCCTCCAACGTCGAAACTGAGTAACAAGGAAATATCAATGTTACCTACTAAATCCCTTCCGCAATGTCGGATTTTTTTCATTATGCTAGACAACATTTTGTTGTGTGATTTTATTTTCTATTTTCAAAATCTCTTGGATCCGTTGTAATCTGGACAAAGGATTTC
>NC_042997.1:12638016-12665516 GCF_006345805.1 Octopus sinensis | reverse complement strand
TATATATATATATATATATATATATATATATATATATATATATATATATATATATATATATATACATAATATATATATATATATATATATATATATATACTATATATATTATATATATACATTATATATATATATATATATATATATATCTTATATAATATATATATAAGAGAGAGATGACACTGGTGTTCAGGTTCCAGCATTTGTTATTATAGTCTGAATGGCTTTCACATTCATTACATTTAATGTTTATGAATAACAGGCTGTATTTCGTAGAACATTTTGACACCAAAATACTAAATATGTAAATGAAGTGAACAATGTTAATGTTCCTAATATTCTGTCTTCTACGCTGCTGTAGTTTTTGTTTCAACACACAGTCTCAGATTAAACCACATGTCTGGCAAATATTCCACCTAAAATTATTCTGTTTAGAAACAGTGAATGTAACCATTTATGTATACTATATGTAAGCTCTGTCACAAATATCAGTTCTCACGTTAACACTTAAGTTCATATGAGGCAACGAGAGAATCCACTCGGTCATTTGGTCTGCAGGAAACTGTACAGAAATTACTCCTCAGTTCATACCTTCATATTCCTTTCAACTAAAGGCGGTGAGCTAACCGAATTGTTGGCACGCCGGGCAAAATGCTTAGCGTCATTTGATTTAAATTTTTGCTTTGAGAGTTCAAATTCAATTGAGGTCGACTTTGACTTTTATCCTTTCGAAGTGGATAAAATAACTACCAGTTCAGCACTGGAGTGGATGTAATCGACTAGCCTCCTCTACCGAAATTGTTGGCTTTGCGCCAAAATTTGAGATCCATATTATGGAATAGAACACATTGTTTTACCAAACCGATATATAAATTCCAAGAACGGAATAAGAACGTGACGGATGACAATAAAAACATTCGGACAGATAGACTATACAAACACGGACAGGAAAAACCAAGACGAATCATTCGTGGACCTCTGTTCATCAGTCAAGCTCACAATTATCATTAGAGCTTCGTCCTGTTACACACACACACACACACACACACACACACACATACACACACACACACACACATACATATATATATAAGGAAAATTAAACGAAGTAGAAAATGCTAAAGTAATTTTATTCGAAGATTATGGAAATATTTACAAAATATTTCATTTCGTTTTTTCTTCAATTTAATTGTTTTTACTTCTCAATTAATATCCACCTTTGTTTTACTCATAGTTGAAAAAGTTGAAAAGGCGGAAACCGGTACTAACCATTACAACATGTATTTCATAATAAAATTATTTTATCATTCTCTACTTTGTTTTATTTTCCTAATACACATCAATTCGTGTCACTTTTCAACACACTCACACACACACACACATATTTTAAACAATGTTTTTCTTTATCGCCCACAGGAGGCTAAACATAGATGGAACAAACAAGGACAAAGGGGTAAAGTCGATTACATATTTATGTAATATTTGCAGTTTTCGATATTATAGCGGCACTTCATCAAACTCACATCAAAGTTCTGATCTTACACTGTGCGTTCAATTGCTGCGTATCTGCAGGTTTCTAAGGTGAGTCGGATCGTGGGCACTGGTGGATCATCTTCAGTTTCCGTTTATTTTATACCCTTTCACTATTTCAGCATTCCATTCACAAAGAGCCACATGGAAATGCAAAGTGATACAAATGGTAAAAATATACCCTTTCACTATTGTTAGCATTCGGTTAACAAACAGTAACATAAAATACCAAAAGAAAATAAAATAAAAATGGAAATTGGAAAAATCAGAATGCATTATTACGGTGGATTTGGCAGAATTGTCAAAACGTCGGACAAAATGTCGTACCGTACTCTCTAGTGCTATTTTACATTCTGAGTTCAAATCATACTGAGGTCAACTCAGCCTTGATCCTATCGAGGTCGACGAAATAAATTACCAATGAAGGATCAATATAATCTAATAACACCTTCCCCACAATATGTTGGCCGTGTGCCTAAATTGTAGACAGTTATTAGATTGACAGAGAGGGTGGAACATGATAAGAATTCTTAGAACGTCAGACAAAATACAGAGCTGTGTTGAACTGTGCTGCCCTGTTTCCAGTTTGAATTCTGTCGATGACTGTTTTTCATTTCATTCTATTGGAGTAAAGAATTTCCCAACTAAGCACTGATCTTAATTTGATTAATTCTTCTCTTCATCTAAACTTCAGACTTTGCACTTGTTTTAGAAACACTTATTATGTACAACGGTAGAATTTGTCGATGTTTATCACCAGATCATTCCTGGTTGCGCAAAACTTTTATCAAAAACATTCCACAAATGAACAAGCAATATTATTATTCTTTCTTTACATGTTCAAAATTACATGATCCAATGCTTCAAAGTATGTTTTGCATGAGTCTTCCCTAGTATTTCTAGCAAATCAAGGGACATATGAAGGTTACTTAATTGACTTGGTGACTATGTGTTAAAAATTGTGGGCTGTTGGTTCTCAGTAGTTAATTTCTTGGAATATTTAATTGCAATTTCATTATCCTTCCACTTCGATCGACTTTTCACTTCACCGATCATGTGTTGATGAAATAAGTATTATTAACAGAATTAGGCCGGTTTTAACGTATCAGCTCTCCCACAATAATCATTATTAATATGAATATTTACTCTTTTTACTCTTTTACTCTTTTATTTGTTTCAGTCATTTAACTGCGGCCATGCTGGAGCACCTTTAGTCGAGCAACTCGGGACTTATTCTTTTTGTAAGCCCAGTACTTATTCTATCGGTCTCTTTTTGCCGAACCGCTAAGTGACGGGGACGTAAACACACCAGCATCGGTTGTCAAGCAATGCTAGGGGAACAAACACAGACACACAAACACACACAAACATACATATATATATATATATATATATATACATATATACGACAGGCTTCTTTCAGTTTCCGTCTACCAAATCCACTCACAAGGCATTGGTCGGCCCGGGGCTATAGCAGAAGACACTTGCCCAAGATGCCACGCAGTGGGACTGAACCCGGAACCATGTGGTTGGTTAGCAAGCTACTTACCACACAGCCACTCCTGCGCCTATAAAATATTTGAAAATATTTTAATATATTTCAGATTAAAAAAAAAACATTATAGGAGCAGGAGTGGCTGTGTGGTAAGTAGCTTGCTTACCAACCACATGGTTCCGGGTTCAGTCCCACTGGGTAGCACTTTGGGCAAGTGTCTTCTACTATAGCCTTGGGCCGACCAATGTCTTGTGAGTGGATTTGGTAGACGGAAACTGAAAGCAGCCCGTCGTATATATCTATATATATATGTGTGTGTATATATATATATATATATGTATATAAATATATGTGTATGTGTGTGTATCTGTGTCTGTGTCTGTGTGTGTGTGTGTATATATGTTGTATATCTATGTTTGTCCCCCCCAACATCGCTTGAAAACCGATGCTGGTGTGTTTAGGTCCCCGTAACCAAGCGGTTCGGCAAAAGAGACCGATAGAATAAGTACCGATAGAATAAATACTAGGCTTACAAAGAATAATTCCTGGTGTCAATTTGATTCGACTAAAAGCGGTGCTCCAGCATGGTCGCTGTCAAATGACTGAAACAAGTAAACAAGTAAAAGAGTATTATCAGTATTCTTGTCAATTCTCTCCTGAAATTCTTGGTTTCATGTAATAGCTTTCTACGCAACTTTCAGTCATTCAACTTGAAAATATCCTGTTCATCTGACTTCATTACCAGGATGACTAATAAGAATATGATACATTTGTCAAATGCATGCACATACATGCATGTACGCACGGTGGCAATCATACACTCTTATACGCATGTACAAACGTTCGCATATACACAGATATTGTAATCGAACAAAACATATTTTATAAAGCAACAAGATTTGAAACACAAGGAAATAACTCACATAAGCAAAAATATTCTTCTGTTATAAATGCTGCTAAAATATTCTGCTTCAGTAATTGAGCTTTCAGCCATGTTTACATCAAAAACTTTTCGCTGGTTTTCGCTACACCTAAAAGTACTCCCTGACAAAGTTCAAATTTTGACTCTCCGGCTATGTTAGCTCTCAACAAATAACACGTCAACTTTCATCAATATAAGGGAAATATATTATATCTATTCACAGCATTTATAGAACTCTGGAAATCGAAATGTTGAAACAGATTTTTTAAAATATATTTTAGAATTATTTTATAACAAGAAGAAACTATATGGGCATATGAGTGAATACTTTGTGTTTGAAGTTTTTCATATGTAAACCTTCGTGAAATTAGTTTATATTCTATTGTGCTGGCATCTTTTTTGCGTTTTCCATGTGTGCGTATTTGTAAATAAATATATTCTAAAAATATATTGCTAACTTTTGTTATTTTAAGAATGTTTGAATGAAAACCCTTAACTGAAATCTGCTTCCTTTAAATTTACACTAGTCTTACTGTACTGTCAAATTTCAGTAAAATAATTTTAACATTACAATCTTACAACAAATGCTCTGCTAATAGATATTACAATTTTTAAAACTCTTGACCACTTTTTCGTTGCACATAATGTTTAAAGTCAGCTCAATCATAGAATTTAACAAGAAACTAATATACGCAGAAATCAATCTCTTGCAGCTACAGCATTAAAACTAATATACAAAAATATTAAAGATACTTAACTCATCAGCATTTCCTTAAGATTAGCGATCTCTCAAAACATTAGCAGCTACATGATCTATCGACAAGCTAGATATAGTAGCAAAATTTTCTCGAATTCAGACCTAGTTTAATTGAAGCTACAGGGGCTTCAAACATTGTACTCTTCCAACATAACTAATTTGGGTTTAAATCACGACACAAATAATATTTTTACCAATAATTATTATAATGGATTCTAATATTCATAGTTTTAAACATACAGGGAGATATAGAGATATTTTGTGACATTGCTGCCATCTCACACTACTTTCCCCTAAGCATATAGCGAGAAGAAGTGGTCTATGTAAGTGGTTTTGTGTAAAGTCTTGTTTAAATTAAAAATAGTTCAGTGTCATATCTGACAACATAACATAATACACAGAAAATCGTCTCTGCAAGAGCATGAGTTTTACGTTAATGAATTAAGCTGGCTCTTGAGTCTCTTTATGAGATCATATTGCTGCAGTCATACGTACCAGCCCTATCGATCTCATTCCCCCAATCTGTTGTCAGCCGCGGAAACCCCAAAAGTGGTTTATTGAATACGTAGGTTGCGCTTCCATCCGATTAAAACTTCAAATTAAGAATATAATAATAAACGAAACAAACGCAAAACACTTAAACTTCGATGGATTGCATGGCTTAGATTTGGTTCAAACCGAAAGCATATCTGGTTACTCTTATATAGTATTAATTAAGTAGTTAAGGTAAAGAAACAAGAAGGGAGCAAAATGCGGGCAATTTAAGTAAATAAGCAAAATAGGCTTTGAACCACCTTATTAAGTTATATATGCTGTCTCGAACTGTCATAGCATTTTTCTGTGACCCTGTTTCAGATTCCTTGCATCGATTCATTGGAGCTATTGTTGCTGTTGTTGCTGTTATTTTAACATTAATGACATTAACTGTTGTCTTTACACACATGTATGAATATGAGTATATATATACACATATATATATATATATACACACATATATATACATATACATATACATATATATATATATATACATATATATATATGTATATATATATGTATATATATATATATATATATATATACATATATATATATGTTATATATATATATATACATATATATATATGTTATATATATGTATATATATATATATATACATATATATATATACATATATATATATATATATATATATATATATACATATATATGTGTATACACATATGTACATATTTATGTATACACGCAACACACACTCACACATATATATATGCATGCAAACACACTCTCGTATTATAGGCATTTTTGTGTGTGCATGTGTGTATGTATGTGTGTGTGTGTTATAATAAATACATATACATGTGGATGCATACGTATTACATATTGTTTTTCTTTTTTTAAGGATCAAACGGTATGAAACATATATAAAATCGAAAAAGCTAATGATGTCACACATACAAGTCTGTCCGACTACTGCTCTCCATGCAGTAATAAACGTGAAACAACAACTAAAACAACAGCAAGAAACAAGTACATGTACTGAAGTAAACACAACAAAGGGAGATTTTTCACTTCATTACTAGATCTTCAATTATAAATGTGGAAATGTCCTTTAGGTAATATCGCAATTATAATAGTTTGTTATATGTGCATCTTACACGCTTTAATGGTTTTCTCTCAGCGTCTTGTAATTTGAAATATCTTATGGCTTGGAAATGAAAATTAGATTTTTGGAAAAGTTTCTCCAGTTGCACGCATTTGTGTGTGCATGTGTGTGTGTGTATGTGTGTGTGTGTGTGTGTGTGTGTGTGTGTGTGTGTGTGTGCGTATGCAACTTTCTATCTAAATCTGTTTTGTGTCTAAGAAATATGTACATTAATATATAGTAAATGTTACACATTCATACACAGGCATATACATACTGGCAAACACACACACATGTACACATATCTGGTGTGTATATGTATAGCTGTATATGTGTGTATGCGAGTTCGTGTTTGTGTGTGTTTGTGTGTGAGGGTGTAGGTGGGTGTATGTGGAGGAACTGGATAATAATTATTAATTTATTAGAGTAATTGACGAGCACAATGATGATACAGACGGAAAGCTTCTGGCCAACCAAATCCACAAAACAACATTAAATTCCCTAACGTGGCCATCTCAAATGTATCACCGACTGTACATACGCATACGCACAAACACGCCTACATATACATCAACCTCCACAGAGACACATTCACACATATGCATTTATATATACACACATGTATATATAAACATACTTGTATACATATATATATATATATATATGCTTATATATATATACCCATATATCTTGAGTATTTGATTAGCAAATGTGAAAACTGTTTTGGAACATATATTTTCTACTTTGACACAGTCTTGCCTCCACTTAAATCGCACGCACTGATTGCAATTCGCTTTAGTCATATCGATCAGCTTGTTAGGTAATTAAGGTATAAATTAATTGCTTAAATTGTTTCTCTAAGTTTTTCATCGCACCCTAAGGCATTATCTTTGACCATATAAACTCTGTAGGTTACTTCTCCGTGCTGGCTTGCAAAATCTTGCTTGAAGATTCCTTATACATCTAGGACAGGAAGTATTTGCCTACATAAAGTTAGATGTTAGACAATTTTTTCCACCCCACTTGTTTTTTATCGAAAATCTGTAACTAAAGATGTAGGCTGGAAATTTCAATGTGTAGTAAAACCACTGCCTGATGAATCCAATGGCTTTAAACTGGCTGACCAATTCTAATATATTACCTATATTCTATAATACGTATCAATTGCTTTCATATACATGTAACTCACACATATACGGGTCTATGTGTAAACATGTAAATTTACATACATTTAAGTACATACACACGTAAACACACACACTCACACATGTACATACGCACACGCATACACACACACGCATATATTTATAATTCTACATATGCATATATATGCGCATAAATATATAAATGCACCTATATATACATGTTATACATATTTATAAATTTATGTGTGTGTATTTATTTGAACGTATATATAGATACATACATATATATATATATATATATATATAATATATATATATATATATATATATATATTATATATATATATTTGTGTGTGTGTGAAAACACATGCACCTACGTATTATGGAGTATAAGCACTATATTAGAATCGGTCAACGTGAACATAAAGAACTGCCCCAGCAAAGAACAAGAAGAATAAGTTCGAAGACTTAATTCTTGAATCAGTAGTGATTCAAGTAGAATGGAGAGAATACTTGAAGTATTAATCCAGGAAGGAGGAGAAGACATAGGAAATGTACTAACAAATATTCGCAGTGCAGTATGTAAAACATGCATATGGCTCAAACGATGAACTCCATCTCTCATAATAACTCTCCCCAGAATGGAAGTGTGATAACTACCGCATGATCAGTTTCACCTGTCACTCAAGCAAAAATAAAAATCATTCTGATCAAGCTATAATCCCCTAACAGAAAGGAATATTGCTGAAGAGGAAGTTGTTTTCAGGATACACAAAAGCACTGGAGAGGAAATATTCTCAGAGTCCTTGGACATAAGTTCCCTGAACAACAAACAAAATTATAGCACGTCTTCATCGAGTTAAAAGATCCCTTCGACAAAATTTGGTACGAAATGCTATGGGCCACAGTAAAAAAGTACGACATAAGCTCAAAGCTAAACGAAGTCACCAGGCAACTAGAGGAGAAAGCAACTACTGCCATCTATTATTACGAAACGACTGACAACTGGCTTCTAACAATAGGCGTACGTCAGGAACCTCTACTTTCAACTATCCTCTTCAACATCTTCCTGGAAAGGATCATGTCAGATACACTCGAAAACCATGAAAGCACAATCAGTATTGGAGGAACAACTATCGCCCACATTCGATTCACTGGCGACATCGATGTCCCAAATCACAAAACTTGAAAAATGTGAAGAAAAGCAAAATACATCCAACCCCCCATCTATACCACCATCCACCCATCCCTCCATCCATCCATCCATCCATCCATCCATACATACATACATACACACATACATACATACATACATACATACATTCATACATACATGCATGTATGCATGCATACATACATACACACGCACACATAGATACACACATACATACATACATACATGCATGCATACATACCTACCTACCTACATACATACATACATACATACATACATACATACATACATACATACATACATACATACATACATACATATATGCATACATATCTAACAGACTGCATGAGTACCAATTTTTAGAAATTACACTTCTCAAAATCAGAAAAGAGAAAGCTGATTCGAAGATTACAAATCCAAGCCATCGTTAAACTATAAAAATCTGTAAATCTTTCCGGAACTTTATCATTTAACTATATATATACGAATGTCAAGACATGTAACTATATACATAAGAATACTAGGTACATCAAAACACAATTTTGCACATACACTGACTCTGAATACTGCACATATACACGCAAAACATGCAAAAATACCCCGTTGGTGTTGTTGAAATTTCAATGAAGCCACCTGGGATCTAGGTTAGAAAGCGGTTCTTTATCTGTTAGCAAGAAATCTTGAAATAAAATTAAATAATGCCATATATGCATACATAATACATAAACACATACATACATACATATATACATACATACATACATAAATACATACATAAATACATACATACATACATACATACATACATACATACATACATACATACACACACACATACATACATAAACATACATACATACATACATACATACATACATACATACATACATAAGCTCAGAAACACTGTATCCCTTATAGGGTGCTTGTCTTCTGTATCTCAGGGATGGAGTTGTGAAAACTATGATAAAATATTATAGCACACCTCCACAAAATATAGAACGTGCACCATTTTATGAGCTATATGATTTGACTGAAGCCGTGCTGGAAAGAAGTTTTTGTGTATGCCCTGCAGCGAGTTACAAAGAAAGTTTATGCTTTAATCTTATAAACACACATTGGTATACTTATTAATTAGAAAAGAGATAGATAGACCGACAGATAGTCATACAGACTGACGTACAAATGAGTAAACAGATAGATAGATAGATAGATAGATAGATAGATAGATAGATAGATAGATAGATAGATAGATAGATAAATAGATAGATAGATAGATAGATAGATAGATAGATAGATAGATAGATAGATAGATAGATAGATAGATAGATAGATAGATAGATAGATGATAGATAGATAGATAGATAGATAGATAGATAGATAGATAGATAGATGTTCCTGTTCTCGAACTCAAACCCTCAGGAGCAAGCGTATCATCAAAAACTTTCCCGTTATCATTCCGTCTTTATTTTTCTTTCCAAACGCTTCTTAGACCACATAATCCAATGATTTTTTTTTTTGAGATGAACAGAGCACGACCAACAGACACAGAGACAGACACAGAGAGAGTTGAAACATTGGTGTTAATATGAATATCGTATGATAAATGTTAGATATATGAGCACCAGGTTAATATGTTTTTGCTTCTTATGAAATAATTTCTTTTGTGTATATATACAAATGTACAGTGAAAAGGAATGAAAATGTTAGTGTAGATATAGAGAGTAATAGAGTGAGACTGATAGACAGAAGATAAAATTTACAATGAAAAAATAATACAAAATCAGCATAGATGGGAATCGAAGGGAAAGAAAATATTGCCACACGAAGAGAGCGGCAAAGATCCTTGCAAAGGCAATGAGGCTGTAAGAAAAAACGCAGGATGATATAGAGCGAGAAGAAATATAAGTTCTAAGAAATAGGAAAAAAATTAGAGAAACGTTACTTTTAAAGTGTGTAAAATAAAACGGAAGAATCAGTAGAATAATTTATATTAATATATCTCTCTATATATATTTAGTAATGGAGAAGAGATGCAGTGATAAGTATTCTCGTTTGTTTTATGTAGTGGTGGTGGTGAAGGCGAAAGTAGATAGATTTCTGTCGCTGCTTCATGAGTGATAGCGGTTTACACGTATAGGCATGTGTGAGTATTTCTGATTCTGCTATAAAAGTATGAATTCTACTTATTTTTGAACCTGAAGTGGCTAGAAATAGAAGCCAAATTTCCTTCAGATATTGGGTTGTCCGGAAAGTTCGTACCGATTTTTAGAGGAAAGAAACATGTCAATAAATACTTGCCATTACCCACGCTTTACCAGGTGCTTATGAACGACGGATTTTGATAGGTTGAGGCTTTCTAACAATTCTCGGGTTGTGCAATGTGGGTTGTTCTCAATGAATGACTTGATTTGGTCATCATCTGTAGTGGATGGTCTGCCTGATCACTCTTTATCAATAAGGCTACAATCTCCAGCTCAGAACCTTGCGAACCACTTCCGTACAGTTCTTTCGGATAAAGAAACATCACCGTAAACTGCGCATACCTCTTTGGTTGCTTGTGGGGCATTTTTCCCTTTACGGAGAAAGAAAAGCATCAAGTGCTGAAAATAAACTTTCTTATCTTCCGTTTTAAAGAGTTACAGAATTAACACAGGTTTTATAGGAACATAAACCTTCTTCCACGAAAAGGTGCTCTAAATGGAGGTGTAATCAAATCCTATTTTATGGACTCAAACATGTTCTAAAATAAGTCGAAATGTATGCTACTATAAATCGGCACGAACTTTCCGGACAACCCAATATATCATTCACTTTTTAAAAAATAACAAATAAGGTAGTCGGTGATAAAACGCAGCTGAAATGCTTGATGATATGTTTTCTTGTTCAGGAGCGACCTGGCTTCAAATAAGTGCAAAATATCATGAAATTTGTTAGCCTATACAATTTTTTAAACTGTATAACTTAAAAACTGAAAATATGTTCTTAAAAATTGATTGAGATTTAAAATATGAATAAATGAATCCCTTCCACTGCCACTCTTCTTCTTACCGATGTTGGTACTGGTATTGTTTAACCTCATGACACTCTTAGGAATATCTACTATCACATTGTCTGAAATACTCTAAAAATTTCACGAACAAAAGAAAATTTAGCAGACTCAAGCTTGGAGTACAAGACAATATATCTTACGCTGCGGAATTTAACGTTTTTGATTACGTTAAATCTAAGAGAGAATAAACGGGTACCTCATGCTCTATGATACTAATGTGGACGCGCAATGGCCCAGTGGTTAGGGCAGCGGACTCGCGGTCGTAGGATCGCGGTTTCGATTCCCAGACCGGGCGTTGTGAGTGTTTATTGAGCGACGACACCTAAAGCTCCGCGAGGCTCCGGCAGGGGATGGTGGTGATCCCTGCTGTACTCTTTCACCACAACTCTCTCTCACTCTTACTTCCTGTTTCAAAGGACCGGTCTTGTCACTCTCTGTATCACGCTGAATATCCCCCGAGAACTACGTTAGGGGTACATGTGTCAGTGGAGTGCTCAGCCACTTACACGTTAATTTCACGAGCAGGCTGTTCCGTTGATCGGATCAACCGGAACCCTCGTCGTCGGAACCGACGGAGTGCTTCCATGATACTAATGCTTCTTTAATGGGCATTGCATTATCTGATGTGTCCTTCTATTTAAGACGGTGGGTTGGCTGGCAACCACGTAAATGAATGTAATACGGTCACATTATTAAATTTATAGAGTTATGGCATTTTTTATCTTAAGTTCAATTTTTTCTTTCTATATATATATAAAAAACAAAATATATTGAAATTTAACTGCACTATATAACACCTTTTTCTCTCATTAACGTGGTCTTGTATCAATATCAGAAACGCCTATGAAGATATATTTTTCGTTATTATGCTGGAAAATTTGATCCAGAACTGAGAAATATAACAGCATTTGAAGACAACTCACGAAAACTGAAAATGATTGCTGTCTATCCCAGGTCAGCTCATTTCAAGAAAATGTCAGTTGCAATTAAGTCACACGCATTATATATATATATATGTGTGTGTGTGTGTGTGTGTGACGGGCTTCTTTCAATTTCTGTCTACCAGGTCCACTCGCAATATAAAATACATACACGCGCGCGCGCACACACAGTTTTCGGCTATGTAATCCACTCACAAGGCTTTGGTCGGCCCGAGGCTACAGTAGAAATCAGTTGCCCAAGGTGCCACGCAATGGGACTGAACCCGAAACCATGCGGTTGGTACACAAGCTACGTACCACACAGCCACTCCTGCGTCTGTGTACATATATCCCTTTTACTCTTTTACTTGTTTCAGTCATTTGACTGCGGCCATGCTGGAGCACCGCCTTTAGTCGAGCAAATCGACCCCGAGACTTATTCTTTGTAAGCCCAGTACTTATTCCATCGGTCTCTTTTGCCGAACCGCTAAGTAACGGGGACGTAAACACACCAGCATCGGTTGTCAAGCAATGCTAGGGGGACAAACACAGACACACAAACACACACACACATACATATATTAAATATATATATATATATTATATATATATATATATATATATATATATTATAATATACATATATACGACAAGCTTCTTTCAGTTTCCGTCTACCAAATCCACTCACAAGACATTGGTCGGCCCGGGGCTATAGCAGAAGACACTTGCCCAAGATGCCACGCTGTGGGACTGAAACCGGAACCATGTGGTTGGTTAGCAAGCTACTTACCACACAGCCACTCCTGCGCCTATGTATACATAATAACAAAAACTTTGGATAGAAATTGGTAAATCCTATAATTCGTACGATTCCACAAACTCCATACGTTAGTTGTTGTATTCCCCATTCTTAGAATAGTACAATTATGATTTGTAAAATCCATGGTTTTTAAGGGAAATATTAATCTTACAGTAGTGCCTTGGCTCTAATGAATGTTTAGCCTAGGGATATTTACCAATTTACACCAATCAGAAAGATCTGTGGGGTTTATGGTCGAACCAACCACATGGTTCCGGGTTCAGTCCCACTGCGTGGCATCTTGGGCAAGTGTCGGCCCCGGGCCGACCAATGCCTTGTGAGTGGATTTGGTAGACGGAAACTGAAAGAAGCCTGTCGTATATATGTATATATATATATATATATGTATGTGTGTGTATATGTTTGTGTGTCTGTGTTTGTTCCCCTAGCATTGCTTGACAACCGATGCTGGTGTGTTTACGTCCCCGTCACTTAGCGGTTCGGCAAAAAGAGACCGATAGAATAAGTACTGGGCTTACAAAAAGAATAAGTTCCGGGAACGAGTTGCTCGACTAAAAGGCGGTGCTCCAGCATGGCCGCAGTCAAATGGCTGAAACAAGTAAAAGAGAAAAAAGAGTAAAAGAGATACAATATGGGAGGGGTTTATTTCATATTTCGATCAATTCAAATGAGCGTATATAGATAGGAAGAGCAAAAGTGAAGGCAGAAATCAATAACATAAGAGAAGAAATGAAAGGAGAATAGTCATGAATTCTTTGCTTTGAATTGATTGTATATGCGTTGTGAGGGTGAGGTGTTACCTACCGCCGATGTCAGCAGTGTGCTATATATAGAGGTACTTGCATCCTGTACATATATATATATGTGTGTGTGTGTGTGTGTGTGTGTGTGTGTGTGTGTGTGTGTGGTGTGTGCTCGCCTTTCTGTTGTCTATATGTCCGAACGTTTTAATGCCCTCTATTCCGCTTTTGTTCCATATATATATATAATTCGAACAAGAACGGAATAGAGGTCATTAAAGCGTTCGGACAGATAGACAACACAAAGACGGAAAGAGAAACAACAATTAGAAGGCAAAGAAAAAAGATGGCTCATTCTTGGCTTTCTTTCATCAGTCGAGTGCCAGAAGTCACGACCATTTCGGACAGTTACACTTGAGGTGGTTCGATCTCGTTTTCCCTCCTCCCCAAAAGTCTAACAAACGTGACTAAGATATTAAGAAACACCTATAATGCTAGAGATGAGAGCTAAACAGCACATGAACGAAAACATACACTGATAGGGACCATAATCTTCCGAAAAGTGCCGATTGATTATTATCCTTGTTAGCGTGTGTTTTTGTTCATATGCATTAAATACAGCACTACAGCGGTTTAGCTCTTATTTCTAGCAAAGTAGGTGTTCTCCATTTTGGTGAAACATTGCAAAGAGGTGTTTATATTAATTTTATTTATACACACACACACACACACACATAAATTTGAAACCTATAGAAAAACAAGAGACGAAGACAAGAGCATGAACAACAAGCATGTGCAGTTGTTTGACGCTCGGGAAAATAAAAATGTCTTTTATGTTTCGAGCCTACGCTCTTCAACAGAAAGGAAGAGAAAATGAAGAGAGAGCGAGAAAGAGTATGAAAAAAATTTGTACATTTCACTGGTCCAGCATGGCAAATGATTTGCAAAAAAGTGTTTGAAAGAGAGATAATAATAATGAGGAGTTGAAAGAAAGGGAGATAAAACGCTGGTGATTCCAAAAGAAGGTGCACGTGTGCGTGTGTATTTGAGAATGGTGTGTGTGCATGTGTGTGTGAATAGGGGTTTAGTGACCCTAACGTGTGTGTGTGTAAATCTGTGAATCTATAAAGTGTATGTGTGCTGTGTGTAACGGTTGAGGTGCGCTTTTTCACGTGGTGTGTGCCCAAACAGTGTGTAAGTGTATGGTGTTTATATGTGGGCAAAAGTTATCTTTCTCTATGTATGTTGCGTATGTTAATGCGTTTAGCGTCTGTATGTATATATAGCCCCCCCCCCCGTGTTCAGGTATTATGTGCACGTGTGGGTGTCGAAGTATATATTGCTTCGCAGCCACATGGTTTCAGGTTCAGTCCCATAACGTGACAGTTTGGACAAATGTCTCCTACAATAGCCTCGGACCGATCAAAGCCTTCTGAGTGGATTTAGTAGACGGGGTCTGAAAGAATCGCGATATATATCTCTCTATATATAAAAGGCAGTTTGTCTGTGTGTGTTTCTGTGTGTCTGTTAGGTTGTACCCTCACCCTGACCAAGGCTTTCAACCGATTCTGATGAAACTTGACACACACATAGCCCAATGTCATAATTCAAAACTAACACAGCGAAAATTTTGAAAAGTTCCCCCAGTTCTGAAAAAAATCGATAAATTCGACATGGGGTCGAGAATCAGAAACACAAACCACAGACTGTCTAGGAGACGCAACTCGACCTTTTTAACTAAAAAAAAAAAAATTTACCATAATTTTTTTCCATTTTTTGGCTATAAACTCTCTAAAAATGCTTTATAGTGCTTCCCTTACAAACCCGAGCAACGCCGGGCGATACTGCTAGTTGGTTTCTAAATGCAAACACAGTAAGAAGTAGAGTCTAAATAACGGCATTACAGTACAAGGGCAAGTAAATTCGAGAAATTAAATCACTTCTCAATAAAAACTATTGTTTCAAGCATAAGAATCTAACGAATGTCTCTAACAGTTTACCTTTCTCGCGTACACAAAACAATTGTTGACTAATACCAAATCTTTATATATAAAAGTGAGGTTGTGTGCTGTCTGTCTCCTACGATTTAGATTCCTAACTACTCCCACATTTTGCGGTTGCAGTTTAACCAAAACCGGGTATCTTATAGTCGTGATTCATATCGAGCCCTTCTGGGTATTAGCGCGCGTCTACTATGAGTCTACGATTTAAAAAAAAATTACCATCATTTTTTCCCATTTTTAATGCATTTTTTCGCTATTATATAAGGGAAGTAACTCTCTAAAAATGTCTATGATGAGTCAACGATTAAAAAAAAATTTACCATCATTTTTTCCCATTTTTAATGCATTTTTTCGCTATTATATAAGGGAAGTAACTCTCTAAAAATGTCTACGATGAAGTAAAACGATTTAAAAAAAAATTACCCATAATTTTTTTCCATTTTCAATGCATTTTTTGCTTTGTTGGCTATCACTCTCTAAAAATGGTTATATAGTTATTCCCTTACAAACCCGAGCAACGCCGGGCGATACTGCTAGTATATATATATATAATATATATATATATATATATATAATAATTGCGTTTAAATATTGTATTACAAATTTCCTGATGTTAGACCCTGTGTTGAAACAGATATTGTTGTATATATGTAATATTTATATTATATTATATATAATAATATATATATAACGCATATATATATGTTTAAATATTATGTGTGTGTGTGTCTTTGTGTCTGTGTTTCTTCCCCCACATCACCTGACAACCGATGTTGGTGTGTTTATGTTCCCGTAAGGTAGCCACTCGGTAAAAGAGACCGATAGAAGAAGTTCTAGACTTGTAACGATTTAATCCTGGGGCTGATTTCTTCGACGAAAACTCTTTAAAGCGGTGTTCCAGTATGGCTGCAATCAAATGACTGAATGAATTCACAGAATAAAAAAATATTATATATATATATACATACATACATACATACATGCATACATACTTACATATATATATATATATAATATATATATATATATATATATATATATATATAAACGTATCAAAGTAATCTCATAAATCTGATGGGTAAAAATAGAACTCGAATACTGGTGGAGTAATATACTTTATTATTACTAAAGCTGCCAAAACATTACAAAAATATCGCAATAAACTGCTATTCAGAGTTTCACATTCCCATTCGTCTGACATTTTCAGTCTAGACTTTGCGATTAATGAGAATGTGTGAAACTCTGAGTAGTAGTTTATTGTGATATGTGTTGTGATGTGTGTGTGTGTCTGTGTGCGTGCGTATGTGTGTGTATGTATGTATGTATGTACGTATGTATGTATGTATGTATGTATGTATGTATGTATGTATATGGTGGCAGACAGACATACTGACGTATATACGAACGTACTTACATGCATGCAAGCATACCTAAATGCATATATATATATATATATATATATATATACATACATGCCTATCTTTATGTGCTTTAATCTCCAGTAAAAGGTGAAAGAAATAAAGTTGAAAACGCACTTGTATATTTTAATAATATTTGTTTATGATTATTTAAGATTTAATGATTTCCTTATTTACAAGTACCGCAGAGCGATACGGCAACTCATATCCTTTATGCAACTAAATATGCTTAGAACGCAGGTGTAATTTCAATAAGTGTTCCTTATATGCGCTTTGCATATAAGTAATATTTCTCACCAGAGACAGGTACCGCAGCGATTGATTTTCTTATTTACATTTGTCAGTATTAAAAAAAAAAAGACTCCGCCGGTTACGACGACGAGGGTCCCAGCTGATACGATCAACGGAACAGCTTGCTCGTGAAATTAACGTGCAAATGGCTGAGCATTCCACAGACACGTGTACCCTTAACGTAGTTCTCGGGGATAATCAGCGTGACACAAAGAGTGACATGGCTGACCCTTTGAAATACAAGTACAACTCATATTTGCCAGCTGAGTGGACTGGAGCAACGTGAAATAAAGTGTCTTGCTCAAGGACACAACGCGTCGCCGGGAATCGAACTCACAACCTTACGATCATGAGCCGAATGCCCTAACCACTAAGCCACGCGCCCTCACATTTGTCAGTATACTGACATGTTGATTACATACAGCTTTATTTTATTCATCGGTGATTTAAGTAATGAATTCATGCTTGACATCGCTGTACATATCATTATCTTTACGTTCACATCGCTCACAAATCATTATCTTCGTGTTGCACTTAAGAGCAGCAGTTCTTCATCATGGTCTATGAACAAGGGATTCGGTTTCTGTAACAGATAAAGCGTAGCGAAGCAGAAACAGGTATTCTTCACTCTTATGATGTCATTCATAGCCCAGCTTCATGTATTTTCATACATATTGTCTACAAAGACAAATTCTTTTCCGCGAGAGTGAGTGCAGAAGAATTTCCATGTATGAGGGTACACCAATGTGTTAAATATAAATGTACGAAGTTTTATTTCAAACATCACTGCTCAGTGTGTCTTTCAAAAGATACGAAAAATTTCTCTATTTTTCTATTAACACACTCTTACATGTGTTTCTCCAGCCCCCACTTCTTTCTTTTTATAGATACATAAGGGGGGAGAGTAATGCGAGAAGACGATGCACTATATCGACATATAATTTCATATATGTCTGTGTATATTTTGATAAAAATATACATATATACATTATATGTATGTGTATGTGTGTTTGAGTATGTGCGTGTGTGTATGTATATATACATACATGGATATTATTTAGGTATACAGTCAAACGTATACGAAGAAACATTTGTGCGATGATATATATATATATATATATATATATATAATATATATATATATATATATATATCTATATATATATATATGTGTGTGTGTGTGTGTGTGTGGTGTGTGTGTGTGTGTGTGTGTGTGTTTCATGTCTCGGGGAAAATAAGTATCGGAATGGGAGAGAGATCTGTCTGATTGCAGCAAGTAAATTTAAGCTAATATTATCATGATCACCATCATCGTCAGCAATGCTAATGATGACGATAATAATAATAATAATAATAATAATAATAATAATAATGATAATAATAATAATACTAGTAATGATAATAATAATAATAATAATAATAGTAATAATAATAATATTAATAATAATAATAATAATAATAATAATAATAATAATAATAAGAAGAAGAAGAAGAAGAAGAAGAAGAAGAAGAAGAAGAAGAGAAGAAGAAGAAGAAGAGGAAGAGGAAGAAGAAGAAAAAGAAGGTGGTGATGATGATGATGACGAGGAAGCTGATGACGAAGACTACAACTACAATAACTGTGAATAGAGGTTAAAAAACAGGGTATGCTGAAGGATAATAAATGCAATTTGTGAAAAACATAATGGTTGATATACTAAAAAATATATTTTATCAAATTATGAAAAAAATTGCAGGTCAACATATGAAAAAATATATATGTATTCTATCCTGGAGAAAAATGATTAATATCAAAATTATAAATGGAGACTCTGGGAAAACAAATGTATATATTTGTGTATGTATAGCCATGCATAAGCTCTTATACATTCACCATATTTTCACACACAAGTATGTATATATATATATATATGTACATATATATGTATATATATATATACATTCACCATATTTACACACACAAGTATGTATAATATATATATGTATATATATATATATGTATATATATAGATATATATATATATATACATATATATATATATACATTATATATACATATATATAATACATATATATATATATACATATATGTATATATATATATATATGTATATATATATGTATATATATATATATATATATATATATATATATATATATGTATATAGATACATATATATATATATATATATATATATACATATTTATATATATATACACATTTATATATATATACACATATACATATGTATGTGCATATATATATATATATATATATATATATATATATATATATATATAATATTTGTAAAGATATAGATATATAAAAATGTATATAAGTATGTGTTTTATGTACGCCCCTTCACACACAATCATACACACACAAACATTCAATCGTTTATGCATACACAAATTGATATAGATGCTAGGGTCTCTCATATGAACTGTTACTGAGTTGAAAACCTCCCCTTTAACTGCAATTTGAATTGCTCCCTCTGTGAGAATTGCAAATTCGTAAAACTTAGAGCACGGAGGGATAACATTAATTTTATAGGTACATACTTTTATTTTTTCGAGAATAAATTCCGAGCTTGTGCCTGTGTCTGATATCTTTAATGCAATTTAGTCAAGCATTGGACTTTTTTTAATGTTTACTAGGCGCAGGAGTGGCTCTGTGGTAAGTAACTTTCTAACCAACCACATGGTTCCGGGTTCAGTCCCACTGCGTGGCATCTTGGGCAAGTGTCTTCTGCTATAGCCTCGGGCTGACCAAAGCCTTGTGAGTGGATTTAGTAGACGGAAACTGAAAAGAAGCCCGTCGTATATATGTATATGTATATATGCCTGTGTGTTTGTGTGTCTATGATTGTCCCCCTAGCATTGCTTGACAACCGATGCTGGTGTGTTTGTGTCCCCGATACTAAGCGGTTCGGCAAAAGAGACCGATGGAATAACTACTGGGCTTACAAAAAGAATAAGTCCCGGGGTCAGGTTGCTCGATTAAAGGCGGTGCTCCAGCATGGCTGCAGTCAAATGACTGAAACAAGTAAAAGAGTAAAGAGTATATATTTGAAGCTGAGTTAAAAGCAAATTGCTGACCATGGATATACCCCATCATGCTTAAAGAATATACTAGAGTGGAACTTTCTATCCAATAAATATGTATAGGTAGGTATCCAAATACTGTGTTGTAAGTTTCAAATGTATGATGAACATCTTTGCAATGAAAAAAGAAATCATACTTTACATGATTTTAGTAGAATGTTGTTAAGGTAACTTTCAAATGTGAAGACGTTCAAATTTCCCAAGAGGCGGAATTCTCTACTTCTTTATCCTGGTTTATCGGAAGTCTCAGAGACCAGGAGGTACCTCGCCATATATCCTTAGATCATTCACAAATTTCCTTCTCTTCTCTACCGAAACGCATTGTTTTGGCCTTTGTCTTTGTAAATAACTACATATTACAGTTATCTTCTGTATCTCTTAAGTAGGAAACAGATTTGTGGTATTGCTTCCACTAATGAAGTTTTTTGTCAGCTGATGTTAACATATTTTATTCCATAAAGTTTGTGGAGTTTTAATGCTGCTTGAATTACTAAAGAAACAACATTAATAAGCAATTTGTCTTTTGTGTGGATATCTCTGGTTGAAGGTAAAACTTGCTCGTACAAAAGTTAAAAGTTTGGTCTTTCTTCTTAGCAATAGTATTTCTTGCAAGTCCTTCCGAGAGCCGAAAATGCTAATGTTTTTTGACCATGTGAAAATCGTACTTTTTGTAAGGCAAGACATTTGCCCTTCGAATATTATATTTAATTTGTTGACTAACTTAATCACAATGCTTTTAAAAAGGTAATTTTATTTCACCTTTTATCAACTGGCCCGCTTGATTTTGGGAGGCATTTGGTTCATTTAATGAAAATTAGAACTATAAAAAAATTGATTAATGTCTCTCGAAGCGTAATACTTCTATCGAGGGATTAACACTTGTATCGCCTCCATACATGCATGTGCATCAGCAAAGTTTTAACTTCCTCGTCACAAAATTGCTGAAGAAATTATGTAATTAAAAACATTAACTTTCATTTAAAATTAATTAGGAGGACTGCAAAGAAAAGCCCTTCTGCATGTTACCACTTTAGTGATTTGCCGCTAGAGAAATAATGCAATGCACATGTAAAATATGTGACATAATTCTATCATTCCTGTTGTATACCTCGTTCCTTTGACAAGCACTGCACCAGCAATATCTCAGTTACATTGAAGCATGATTTTTCCCTGTAGAGTTCTTCGTTTCTATGTATTACTTTACTTCATTGAAGATAGTATGTCCAGTTATTTTACATGGCAACCTTTTCAAGAACTGCATCCAACGACTGTTTATAAGTAAACCAAGCAAACGTTGATAAAAGGTCCTGGCAACGAATAGTAGTTTCAACAATTTGCATCAAAAAATATTTTTCTTTGTTAAAATCTACATTATATTTTCATGTAGATATTCATGTATTTCATTATATGCTTATTAAATAATTCCCTGGAAAGTGAATTTTGGCTTGGAAGACACGCTGTCTGTTTCTAGAAAATTATTCTGGTATCATATATATATATATATTGCACGCATTAGAAGCTTATTAAAAATAATCTGAGAAGTACCTAACTCAGCAATAAATTGTGAGTCCAAATTAGAGGATATTTAGTGTTTTAAATGCATGGTATTAATGTCCATCGATTATATTGCTTTCCAGTGTATTAATCTTGCCCTACTTTATATACATATTGCGTCTGTTTAATCCTGTTTAAAAAGCGGGAGCAATGAAAGGTAATTCTTATAACTTCTCGTTACTGCTTCTGATTTCTCGATGCACAGGCGATATCTGAAATATAAAACAGAACATCACATGAAGTTATTAACTAAATTCCGTATACTCTTCTTCCTGTATTGCATGAAATATATAACACCCCCTGTAGATTCAAAGAATGTAAATTCCCTTGCACATTAACATTTCCAGTGTTAATTACTTTGATATTACTCTCAATCAAACTTTCAACGTTATCCTAGTGAAGCGTTAAATTAAATCTATAAATAATTTAGATCTCCCAAGAATATTATTGATGAAATATTTAAGAGCATTCATTCTAGTTAGGATTCAAATTTCTGATAATAAGCAAACGTTTACAGATTTTTACATATTAGAACGCATCTTCTTTAAGGAGTATGTATAACGAGATTATCTACATTATAGAAACAATCAAATTCATTAAACATACATTTAGAAATATCTTTAATAACAATTAAAAATACATTTAAACGGAAAAGTACATTTGCATAAAAAATATATTTAACAAAAAATAAAAACATTTCTCACAACGATATACTACCAAATTATCAACAACAATATTAATAAAATCTCTTAGTATACTATACTCATATTTACCAAACTTCATTCTTTACTATCCTGTTTAAACGGAATGACTGAGTACTATTAACTAATATATTACTAATATATTACTAAACACTATTAACCAATATATTACTAAATCCATATGTTTTAGGAAAGAGTATGTTGCTTTCCAGTGTATACAAAATGTTCCCACAAAAACGCTTTGGATTGATTTTTAATTACTTCAAACAACACTTAAATCAGTATAATTATATATTCCTAAACTGACTCAGAGGAAACAACACAGCCTTCTACATATACATCTGGGGTTTTAAGAAAACGGTATATGAGTTAGGATTGAACCTCTAAATTTAATGCAAAATCTTGCTCTGTAAATAGAGCATATGAGACCTACACTAACAAACGCATAGTCATAAGTAACACAAAGTGCTCCATCTACAGCAGTAATTCGAAAAGAATCTCATCTATCATACATAACACAATAGAAATATTCCGATACTATTAAGCGTTAGCATAAATTATAGCCGATATATGTTTCAACCCACCACCTCGCTCCTGCCAATGTCGCTCCTGATACCAACCATCACTCTTACTGTACTAAATTACCTTTCAGTTCTCACATTTTATTACTGGTTGTCTTGCAACCTATGCGCTAATTAAATCATCTCTCCTCTTCCTACTCCTATAATTTTAACAACGTTTTGTAATTTTGTACGCTGATTCTTTTATAAATTTATAAGCATAGTCAAACTATCAGTTTTTATTTCCTCGCGTAGAAATACGCGCAGACTTCCATAGATATTGATACACTTATACATTTGTTTTTACAATACACAAGTGTGCATATGTATATGTATACATGTACGTATACCTATGCGCATGCACGTTCGAATATATGTATGAATTTGTGCCTATTTCTGCTTGTATATGTCCATCTGTGTCTTTTTCCATACCACAATTTAAGATTTCTGATTAATTACTATTTATTTTATTCATATTTGACTCGGACATTTAAGGCGGCAAGCTGGCAAGATCGTTAGCACACCAGGCAAAATGCTTACCTGCCTTTCGTCGTTCTTTCTGTTTTGAGTTCAAATTTCGCAGAGGTCAACTTTGCTTTTACCCTTTCGCTGGTCGATAAAATAAGTACCATTTGAGCGCTGGCCTCGAGATAATCGACTTTCGACCGAGTTTACTGGCCTTGTGTCAAAAGTTATAAATTATTATCCTTATTGCTGATGATGATGAGTCAGAGGTGGCAGTAGTTTATTCTGGTCGTTGTTGTTCATGGTAGCTCTTGTAGCGTGAAGACATAATTTGCTTTTCTCTCTGAGATATAACTTTATTTTCATTATTACTAAATTAAGTTTCTTTGTACTACTTGCCCCCAACGTATTTTAATTAATGGAGAATAATCTCCTCCCAGTACCCAAGATCGGACAAACGACCTCTTATATACTCTGTTACACATTTTGACCACATTTCTGTTCAAGATATCTACGAAATACACCCACCATAGATACTGAAATATTACACACAAAGCAAAAACAATACATGAACACAAAGTTGCAACAGAGAATGAATTGCTAGAAAATAATTAGCATTTTAATGAAAAACTTCTAGAAAAAAGTATATCGAACGTTCTAACAATTAATTCAGTTATAACTTAAAAACAGCAACATTCACACGGAGTGTTTAAATATGTTAAAACTATTCATACAGTAATACTGTCTAAAAAGTTAGGCGTGCTTTCAATAAGATTTTGGAACTTTGCATAGTTTCTAGAAAGGAATTCATTGATAAGATTTTGTGAAGCCAAATTGTGACTCATTGATGCAAGATCGAATCCTAGAATGACCAAAGAAAAAATAATACTTGCGGTTTAAAAAGGCGGGCGGGATTTTCTCAGCACGGTAGAATCAGCAGTTAAAAGAACCTCTATATGAAATTTCGGAGGAAATTCTTTCAGTTCAAAAGGATATTGTTATGGTTGCTTCTGCGGTGAATTCAAAAGGGAAACCCAGACAAAACCCTGGCTTAAATAGAGAAACAAAAGCCTGATCGTATATTTTTGCTTGAGTATACAGAACAGAGAATTGCAAGATCGAGGAAGTTGAGGTGTACAGAGAAATTATGTGGATTTTTGATTAGGTGTCACTTTGTATCCCTGCATTGGTGTGAATTTGAAACCAGGCATGCAAGATGTGACTTCCGGTCTGGTAGAGTTAAATTGGATTTGCAGTCCTAATCACTCTAAAATGCTACAAGGTCATCCCGGAGATGTGGCCAAATAAGAGAGGAAAAACAAAGGCAATGAGAACGACAGCATGGAGCATGATATCTAGCTGCTGCAAATAGTAAAAAAAAAAAATAAAGTTTCTTTTGCCCTCAAGTACAGATAAGTATACGAAAGTAAACGAAATAGAGAATCAGCAGAGACAAGCCAATGCAGACCCACAGCAAATACAAGTACGTTTTCAAAATATCTGGAAAATATTTAAAAAAAATGGAATATGGGCATCAAAATCGACTAAAACATTCTAAATGAGTATCACGCTAAACACAAAGCCAGGAGTTGTAGGGTATTATCTTCAGGTGAGTGGACTGGAAGAAAGTAAGATGAAGTGTTTCATCATGAAAACAACGTTCAGCTTCGTATCGGAATCGAATGACAATCGTACACTTACGAGCGAAATAAGGTTACGATTAAGTTAATTTGCTGGATTCATGATATATATAAATCTTTGTGTGTAAGTGTATATGTGTATATGCAGGAACAAACACATATTACATATATATGTTTGTGTGTGCGTGTGTGTGTATGTATATATATATATATAATATATATATATTATATATATATATATATACATACATGTATATCTATATATATAACGGAGAATAATCTCCTCCCAGTACCCAGATCGGACAAACGACCTCTTATATACTCTGTTACACATTCAAACAATTAATTCAGTTATATATATATATATATACCGGAGTAAACACAAAAACTGTCCGACGAACGGGAACGTGAAAATCAGAGTAACAGGTTCTACTGCTGCTTTAAATAAAGTATATATATATATATATATATATATATATATATAATATATATATATATATGTGTGTGTGTGTGCGTGTGTGTGTGTGTGTGTGTGCATTTTGATGTCGACATAAGTTCCTTGATTTTCCTGATGAGAAATCTGCATAATGTACTTCTTATTCCTTCGGAATTAGGAATATGCAGCCTTCGAAACATACGTCGAGAATAAAGGATATTTGTTAACTAGTCGTTCAACTCCATTCTTTCATATACTTATATATATATATATTATATATATATATATATATATGTATGTATGTGTGTGTGTGTGTTTGTGTGTATGTGTGTGTAAAATACAAAATGGGACAACAAAACATCTAGTTAGACGATATAAAGAAAACAAGGACGGGTCATTCGAAGTTTTGTTCCCTGAGTCGAGTACCAGATTATCTTCGGTTAATTTCGGCTGATTATACTCGAGATTACTCCAATCTGGCCAGCTCTAAGGAAAAACTAAGTTAAGAGAATTAGATTCATTGGAAGAAAGCAGCGAATGTATATGTTTTATCTCATGATTACGTTTTTTTTGGAATGGAGTAATGCTCTCATTCTTTTATTAAAAAGATGCGCAAGAAACAGTTGTAATGAGCTAACAATTATCTATTGTATGTTATTATTCATTTGATTATAATACACCAAGGAGATTTACGATTTGTCGGATACCCCAGAATGTACCAACAACGTACTATTCAGAATAACAGGTGAATTGGACCAGTCCTTAGGTGCTAAATACTAATAGGGTTCGTTGTCCCTGTACACAGCCGGAATATCTTGTTTGATAGTTATCAACCATATGCCTACATTTTGCATAACTTTTCAAGTACTTGATTCAACCCGAATCCTTATTTTACATATATGTAGATACACACACACACACACACACACACACACACACATATATATATATATATATACATGTATATTACATGTGATTGTGTGTATGTGTTTTTTTCTGTCTATCTATCATCACGCCTCCTTCCTTCAAACGGGAAGGAAGAGCTATTTTTATCATACTTGTGGCTATGGTGAAAGAATGTATCTGGTGGACGCGTCTGAAAGGATTAGAGACAAACACTTTCCTCTCTA
>NC_042997.1:12623016-12633016 GCF_006345805.1 Octopus sinensis | reverse complement strand
ACCCGCCTCACTAGCACCCACCATCGACCCTATCCCATCATCACTCCTTCACCTGCACGCCAGCAATATTATCTATTGCATCTCTTGCTCTCTCTGCAATTCCTTGTACATCGGACAAACGGGACGCCGCTTGGCTGACCGGTTCGCGGAACACCTTCGTGACATCCACCTTGCGAACGACACCGGTCTCACGCCATTTCGCTCCACCGGTCACTCCTTGCAACACCTATCTGTGTTCGGTTTGTCCTTACACAGAGGCCATCCGGATTCCCGTTTGCGCCGTGAACAGGAATTAATCTTCTCTCTTCGCTCTTATACGCCATTTGGTTCAACTCTCCCCCCCTCCTCACTCATCTAACACCCCTCTCTCCCCCCCTCCTCACATCCTTTATCCCCCGACCCCTACTTCTTCAGTCCTTCATCCTTTCACCCCTACTCCCCTTCCCTTCTTCCCTCTTTCTCCCTCCCTCGCCCCTTTCCTCTGCTCCCTCACTCCCCTTCTCTCTCCCCCTCTCCCTCTTTCCTCCTCATCCCCCTCCTCCCCTTCCTTCTCCCCCATCCTCTCCTTTTCCCCCTTCTCCTCCCCCTCTTCTTCCCCCCTTCTCCCCCTCTTCTCCCCTTCTTGCCCTCTTCTCCTCACTACACCACATGACTTTACACATCACATCACATATGATGTGCCATACTAATACACACACCAACTAATACATACTAATACGTACTAATACATACTAGTACATACTAATACTTACACCAACCCTATACATACACACGTCCAGACCCCGCATACGCACTTATACTCTCTCACACACACACACACATACCTATACATACCAATACGTACTAATACATACTAATACATAAATACATACACCAACCCCATACATACGCACGTCCAGACCAATCTTACGCACTAATACTCTCTCATACACACACACACACACACACACACCCTTATACATACTAATACATACACCAACCCTATACATACACACATCCAGACCCCTCCCACGCACTTTTAGCTGGTCCCTCAACCCGTTTATCAACCCTATTATCTCCCCTTATTTCGCTCTCGCGTCTCATGTTTGATCTTTGACCTCTGGCCGAAATCAGATCGCCATGTTGATTCGTTAGCTACTGCACGCATTTTTCTTCTCTCCTTCTTTCTGTGTTTTTCTCTCTCTCTGTATCTTTCTGTTGAAGAGCGTAGGCTCGAACAGTTAAAGACTTGTTTTATTTATATTTCCTGAGCGCCATACTAATACAATTGTTCGTTTGTTTTCCACCTGCCTTCGTCTTTTGTTTATTTTCATAAAGCTTCCCGTTATATATATATATATATATATATATATATATATGTATACAGAGAGAGTTTCGGAGAAAGGGGGAGAGAGTAAGTGATGCTGATGCACATAAACATGCTTTGGCTTGATATATAAAACATGCATACATGCATAGGCACATGTAAATATATAGGGACATAAACAAAGAAGCAAAATCTGAAAATATTCGAAAATGAACACTCCTGTATATTTAAAGAACAAATTTACATGTAGCACAAAAGATACATAAAACTAAAGGGAGGTGCTTGGTATTTCAAGCCCGACAACTCTATCTAGGGGTTCAGAATTACGTAATATTTGCAATATATATAATTGGCAGGTGCTGTGTGCAATATGTCGATGATATACAGCCAGTAGAGGTTGCATATAAATAATGGCGTAAGACGTAATTTTGAGTGTCATATGAAGCATTATTAAACGTCTTCTCCAGATAGTGCTATTAGTTTAGCCATTACCTGGGTCAATGCTGGCCCAAAACGTATCTAGGTATTCTAATTATATATGAGTGTGTGTGTGTGTGTGTGTGCGTGTGTGTGTGTGCTGTGTGTGTGCTATGTGTGTGCTGTGTGTGTGCATATATATATATATATATATATATATCCTATGCCAGGTCGCTCTAGAGTGCTACTGGTGACATGTAACCCAGTACAACCAGCTGCAGGGTCGAATCGTCGGCGACTAAACTGACAACCACACCAGGCTCGCTTAGTGAGGTGAGTGTATATATATGAGATATATATATATGCATATAAATGTACATATATATATATATCATATACACATACACAGACACACACACGCACACACATACACACACACACACACAACACACACACACATATATATATATATTATATATATATATATATATATGTATATCATATATACACGTGCATAAATATCATGTACGTGTATATAAAGATAAATGTAAATAGTTGCGTGTATACACGTATATATACACACACATACATACATGCATATGTGCATACATACATATAAATACCTACACACGTACATATAAGGAATCGAAATGAGAAAGGAATGAAAAAATTATGTCACTAATTTTATCACCTTACAGTTGTTTCTGCTGTAAGATACAATTCACTCACAGTTTAGTGTTTGTGTATCACCTTACAGCTAAATCAGAGCAATAGTGTGATACATAGTTTACATTAATAACATTACCGGCAATTCCAATAGTGCTGCATTAAGAGGAATATAGAATCAGAAAGATTATCTGGTGTAATTATCCACATAATCGCCAGGTTGAAACTCATCTACGCACGATTTTCATCTCTCTCCTTAAAACCAACTTTCCATTCTATCACAAATATTACCAAATATTTTTTTTAATATATACTAGGAGTGGCTGTGTGGTAAGTAGCTTGCTTACGAACCAATGTTTCCGGGTTCATTCCCACTGCATGGTGCCTTCGGCAAGTGTCTTCTGCAATAGCCTCAAGCCGACCAAAGCCTTGTGAGCGTATTTGTTATACGGAAACTGAAAGAAGCCCATCGTATATATATATATATATGTATATATATATATATGTATGTATAATGTATGTATGTATGTATGTATGTATAATGTATGTATGTATGTATGTGTATATATTTGTATGTCTGTCTTTGTCCCCCCAACATCGCTTGACAACCGATGCCGGTGTGTTTACGTTCCCGTAACTTAGCGGTTCGGCATAAGATACCAGATAGAATAAGTACTAGGCTTACAAAGAATAAGTTCTGGGGTCGATTTGCTCGACTAAAGGGAGTGCTCCAGCATGTCCACATTCAAACGACTGAAACAAGTAAAAGAGTAAAAGAGTTAATATATTGATGTTGTGCAGCTTTGAATATCTAAAGGTCAACCTCTAAATTACTGGGGTCCTGACCCACAACATCATCCTCCCACAATTTCTCTTATATAGCTGCTGAGTGACTATCACTGGAACCTAACTGGCTACTCAAACTACAATCATTCTTTGACATCTCCTAGAAGTACTTCTACCGCTGACTCCGGAACAATACCAAACATTAATAAGTCCAATCCTACTAGCGGAGGATTCCCTACAACGAAAAATTATAATTAAGAAAATACACCCGTGTGCCATTTGAAAAGAAACTATCTCGCCAGAAACATCGTTTACATAACTCAAGTGGTTACCAGAGCAACTACAAGGGAATATATAAACGCGACGGACAAGAACTTGAAGAATTGCCTTTACACGCGTGTCCTCTCATTCAAAAACCACTCTAGCTTCCTGGCTGAGTACGTCTGAAAGCTTAGAAAACAAAATGCCCAATACACATTACAAATCTGCAGCCTCATAAGCATGTATGTGCGTGTATGTATGTTTTTACATATGCATATATATTTTAATATATGTATGTATGTATGTATGTATGTATGTATGTATGTATGCATATTTATACATAACGGTCCTCCACAGAATTTCTGCTTATAAAAATCTGTGTGACGGCCCGTTATACTTACGTAACTTCTACCAATAAAATGAACAATAGTTAGTCTATGCTCCATCTGTAACTTCTCATAAACCGGAAATCAGTCAATAGCAGCCATATTTTTTCAAACAAAGCTTGCAAATTCAATTACCTGCGAAATAGTTTTTAAATTTCTTTTAACCATTCTCACTCTTCTTCAGAGATACTCTTTGTTTTCAATCCTACTATGACTCAAATTAAATTCATAAATTTATTATATCCCTACAACATTTAACATGACACCAGCTATAAGAGGTTTTTAAATTCATACTTTTCTATGGCTTCAGTTAATTCACTTTGCTCTTTTAGAGTTATTATGTACATGTATTATGACCAGAAACTTGTATATCCCCCTACGTCATTTCGTCTATCACCAACCAATTCTCTCAAATATTTAAATTCATGCCTTTGCTCTATTTAAAATAATTCACTTTGCTTATATTTTTTTTGGTATTATGCACATTTATAATGGCCGAAAATACTTTTGCTCTTCAAAAATTTATGCCCGTTAATCAAATCAATTATGTGATGTCTAAAATATACGAAGATAGCAAAACAAGGATACATTGTTCATGGGCATCATCATCCTTACTAAAATATATAGAACTTCTACCCCGATACATTAAAATTAAATTTAAGGTAAAATTCATTCGTAAGATTCAGAAATTGCCTTCATTGTAAACTATTTCTTCACGGCATTTTTTTTTTTTTCAATTTTTCCTTTTGTGAAATGAATAGCAGACGTTCATATTCTTATCATTTATATTAATTTTCTTACTTCAATCACCACATACCAAAATCACATATACAAACATAATGCTTGTGTGTGTGTATGTGTGTGTGTGTCCATATAGATACGCATGTATGTATGCAAGTATGCCTGCATGAAGGCATGCATATTTCATAAGAATATTTCTGTACCCTATATTTTTTATCTTTAAAATTGCTGACATTCATATATATATATATATATATATATATATACATTTGCAGAAATTATATGAAACAAGGAGACGGGAAAATATTTCTGTAAAATGTTTTCTTATGTTAAAAATGAACAATTTCACTATTGCGGGAAAACTTTATTAGCGAATTCACTGAAAAAATATATATATATTTACGAAGTCTAGACAAATACCTTCAGTTAGCAGGCCTCTGCTACTCTAGACTGATGATGGGCAAGACCCAGAACATGCATGTCTCTAGATGCAGCCTAGCTGTTGGGGGTGTTTGTCTCCCCTTCGTAAATATATAAGGACACAGGAAACGTGTCAAGGCCGACAGAAAGCGTCAATGCTTCCTAGGGCTAAACAGCGGTGGTGTAATTCCCTTACAGGACTTTCACGTTAAGTTGACAGTATACAACCACTTTATAAGTATCTATTTACTTACTGATTTTTAAAATTTATCTTTGTTTTCTTTTTTTTCTTTTTTTGTTTAGTTTTACAGTGTATTTTTCAGTATAGTTCTGAAGCAAGTGCATAGCGTTTAGCCCATTTATCACATTTATAAAATTACATGTATAAGCACACACGCACACTAGCAACACGCACCTCTAAATATGTATGTACACACACACACACGCGCGCACACATACACACAAGAGGCATGTATATAAATATTTAGATAGATGTTATATACCTGTATATATATATATATGTATATATATATATATATTATATATATATATATATATATATATATATATTATATATATATACATTTGCAGAAATTATATGAAACAAGGAGACGGGAAATATTTCTGTAAAATGTTTTCTTATGTTAAAAATGAACAATTTCACTATTGCGGGAAAACTTTATTAGCGAATTCACTGAAAAAATATATATATATTTACGAAGTCTAGACAAATACCTTCAGTTAGCAGGCCTCTGCTACTCTAGACTGATGATGGGCAAGACCCAGAAACATGCATGTCTCTAGATGCAGGCCTAGCTGTTGGGGGTGTTTGTCTCCCCTTCGTAAATATATAAGGACACAGGAAACGTGTCAAGGCCGACAGAAAGCGTCAATGCTTCCTAGGGCTAAACAGCGGTGGTGTAATTCCCTTACAGGACTTTCACGTTAAGTTGACAGTATACAACCACTTTATAAGTATCTATTTACTTACTGATTTTTAAAATTTATCTTTGTTTTCTTTTTTTTCTTTTTTTGTTTAGTTTTACAGTGTATTTTTCAGTATAGTTCTGAAGCAGTGCATAGCGTTTAGCCCATTTATCACATTTATAAAATTACATGTATAAGCACACACGCACACTAGCAACACGCACCTCTAAATATGTATGTACACACACACACGCGCGCACACATACACACAAGAGGCATGTATATAAATATTTAGATAGATGTTATATACCTGTATATATATATATATATATTATATATATATATATAATATATATATATATATATATATATATATATATATAATTAAGATTCAGTTGAATTAGGTACGTAAATTGTATAAGCTGCACCCCTTCAACAATATTCTTTGAATATTGAATATCATGACTCAGTGTAGGGGTGTTTGTACCTGATAAATTGTCACAGATATAAGAAAAGGAAACAATGGAAATATTTTGGTTTCCATTATTGCTGCAAATTTGTTAAAAAATGGTCTTCCCTTTATGATTGAAGCCAGACCGTTCTCGTCAGATGACCGCATAGACTTCAATCATAAAGGAAAACCATTGTTAAACAAATGTACAACAATGATGGAAACCAACATATCTACATTGTTTCCTCCTCTTATATCTGACAGTAAATTAGGTATGTATATATATATATATATATATATACGTGCAAGTGGCTGAGCACTCCACAGACACATGTACCCTTAACGTACTTATCAGGGAGAGTGTGATAAGACTGGCCTTTGAAATACAGGTACTACTCGTTTTTGCCATATCATGGGTGTAATGCAGGAATAATATCTCATTCGGATTTCTTCCAGTTACATAGTTTCTTGGTTAAATTCCTTCTCCTCGCTCCAGATATTCCTCCAGAACAAATCTATGTCTTCTCGTGGAGGAGTTTCTATGATGTTTAGTGCTTCTCCTTTCGTGTCTCTTTACATTTCTGCCTGGTTCCGGTTAAATTTTTTGTGTTTTGTTTTTCTCTCAGTTATTCTCTTTTGACGTCGGATTTTCGCACTGACAGCTTTTACCTCCTACTTGGGGGTGATCCGTTTGCAACTGAGTGTTCTCTTTTTCACCATCTCAAGACATGAGTTCTATCTCCTACTTCACTTTTTGTAGATGAGACATATCATAATTTGCTTGTTTGCAAGCAATAAGTATCATCACGTTGCTAATGGTCTTCCATTATGTATGTATGTATGTATGTATGTATGTATGTATGTATGTATGTATGATGTATGCATGCATGCATGTATGTAGTATGTATGCATACAGGAGTGGCTGTGTGGTAAGTAGCTTGCTAACCAACCACATGGTTCCGGGTTCAGTCCCACTGCGTGGCATCTTGGGCAAGTGTCTTCTGCTATAGCCCCGGGCCGACCAATGCCTTGTGAGTGGATTTGGTAGACGGAAACTGAAAGAAGCCTGTCGTATATATGTATGTGTGTGTGTGTTTGTGTGTCTGTGTTTGTCCCCCTAGCATTGCTTGACAACCGATGCTGGTGTGTTTACGTACCCGTTACTTAGCGGTTCGGCAAAAGAGACCGATAGAATAAGTACTGGGCTTACAAAGAATAAGTCCCGGGGTCGATTTACTCGACTAAAGGCGGTGCTCCAGCATGGCCGCAGTCAAATGACTGAAACAAGTAAAAGAGAGTAAAAAGAGAGTAATACATACAAATTTGGACGTTAGATTGTTCCAGGCTATAAATGAAGGAATACTTAAAACATGGAGATATTATTGTTTATTGAAACAGAATGTTTATGGCAAGAGTCGACTTTCATGCCATTAAAATGATCATCTGAAAATTTGGTTTTGGTGGTGTATTTAAATCTGTCTCGGTGGAACTTGAGTCATGCCTGTGTTTGTTCTTTAGCTTGCATTTTGCTTTTGTCTATTGATTATTTTCCTCATTAGTTTTTGTGTATGTGCATGTGTGGAATCGTATATCGTGTATATTTTTTTTAGCATATTTCTATATGGTTACGTATTTGTTTATTCGTTGTATATTTATCTGTTATTCTAGTAAAAGGCTGTTCTTTTCTCACTTTTGTTTCAGAATGATCTAGGCCATTCCTAGTAGTTTTAGTCAAAATTTGGGTAATTAATAAAGATAGGATTGGTGTGAGTTCGCATAACTATCAAACTAATAAGGATATTTCTATTGTTAATGGATTTTCATGGCCAAGAAGTTTTCATGTTGCTCACAGAAATTTGTTTGTTATACTGATTAAAAATTTTAGCTTGTATTTTATAAGGAGAGCATTTGCTTCTTGTATAGTATTATAGTATTTGGGTGGCTGGCTCTTCTGTGTGTGTGTGAGATAGCGGGGGAGAAAACAGACACACAGACACACAGACATTGAGAACATCCGCTTTTTAGATATTTACGGCTGTATGATAATCATTGACTAATAACAGCCAAAGTGCTTGAAATGTTGGTTGGTATCAAGGATCTGTTACAGATTAAAGGTGTTGTCTTTTGAAAACAAAAATTTTATGATTTATTCTCTATTTCATTGGGAACATATGTATTTCATTCATATTTTTTAAGGTTTTGCTTGTGAATGAGTGAATATCTAGATTTTCTATCCACGTTCAGGTATTTGTATTTTATGATCGACTGATTATGGCGCAAATACTTGAAATTCTATTTTAATCAGAGCAAATGGTCCTTTATAGTTTAGCGGTTGTGTTTGTTCAATTAACTGAAGAATTTTTATTTGTTAAATCATTAATGAAGATCCATTGTTTGAAATGTAGGTTTTTTGATGTCGATGGCTGTAAATGTTCTTATGTTTTGTGGTCAAGTCATTTGTTTCTCGCGTTGTTCACAATGATTCATTGTGTGTGTGTGTGTGTGTGTGTGTGTGTGTGTGTTGTGTGTGTATCTGTGTGTCTGTGTGAACGTGTGCGTGTGTGGCTGTTTGGCTTGTTAAGGCGTGTATCACTCAATACATATGCTGTTTTATAATTTTCTGTATACGTGTGCGTGATCTGACGTGTCTCATTCTCTTCAGCGTTCGAACAATTTTTGGAGTATATTCGTTTCATTGAAGATATTTTTGTCGCTTCCAGCAGGGATATGGTTTCTTTTTGTGGTGAGTTTATATTATTAACTCGGTAAAAAAAAAATAAAAAACGGAGCCTCTGGCATCTGGGGTATCATCAAGGTCTCAGTGAAATCTCCAACTACAGTGGAAAAGGCTAGCCACTGACTCTCATTAAAAAGAGACGATGAGCGATGCAAGAAGAATATTAAGCTTTATTCGATAACCAGTTGATCTAGCAAGCGGAGCCTCAGATCAGTGAGTGGGGAGGCGGTACGCAATGATGCTGTCGAGAGGTAGGCCCCGAAACGGCAATCATTATCTCCTAATGACCCTATACACTTTCTGGATTCCGGTATGCGGAGCTTTCGACTGGTAGCGCTTCCATGTGAAAATTGCTTGCAAAACATGTAAGAGGATGATGTCATCGAAAGATTTCTAATCTGGACGAGATCAAACTGACTGGTCAGTTTGGAAAATCATTCGAGCCGGAGAGCACTATGCAAAACGGCACGAAATGTTTGACCAAAGAATGCTACCGAGTAACACTACCGATTCCAAATAAACTCGGCAAGCATGGAAATGCCTTCAATCAGGGTGATCCCAGAATCACACAGTGAAACCATTCTGGACAGCATACAGCATTGCAGTAATCTGATCATTGTTTATTTATAGACCTATGCTGAAGAATTCTTACCACGGGAATGTGGGATCCTGATGTCGACCAAGTCTGTCATTAAGATTGCACCAATGTCATCCGTTAATTGAATTGTATTCTCTTGAGTGGTAGCTTCGGTACAGGAGGCTGTGAGATACGAGGATGAAATAAGGTAGACATATTCCTTTTCGGTATATTTCTCATTATTAAAACGGAAACTGGGAGAGAAACTCCTTTGCTCTTAATCCAAAGAATTGCTGTGACATGGCAATTCTGATAAAGGTTTTAG
>NC_042997.1:12583781-12616281 GCF_006345805.1 Octopus sinensis | reverse complement strand
CAATCAGCAACACCAGCAACATCAGTCACAACAACCGCCACCGACACCACAACCACTGCAGCAGACACTGTTGTCAGCACCAGTCGAACCGGCAAGAAATAACAACGAGTTTTCCCTCACAAAACAGCGGTCTTACAAAAAAATCTACAAGTGTGCATTGTACAAGGTTAGAACTCCTGCCATCCACGTTCTTATTTCTTTATTGCCCACAAGGGGCTAAACATAGAGGGGACAAACAAGGACAGACAAAGGGATTAAGTCGATTATGTCGACCCCAGTACGTAACTGGTACTTAATTTATCTACCCCGAAAGCATGAAAGCAAAGTCAACCTCGGCGGAATTTAAACTCAGAAACTAACGGCAGATGAAATACCTATTTCTTTACTGCCCACAAGGGGCTAAACATAGAGGGGACAAACAAGGATAGACAAAAGGATTAAGTTGATTAGATCGACCCCAGTGCTTAACTGGTACTTAATTTATCTACCCCGAAAGGATGAAAGGCAAAGTCGACCTCGGCGGAATTTGAACTCAGAACCTAACGGCAAGCGAAATACCTATTTCTTTACTGTCCACAAGGGGATAAACATAGAGGGGACAAACAAGGACAGACAAAGGGGCTAAGTCGATTAGATCGACCCCAGTGCGTAACTGGTACTTAATTTATCTACTCCGAAAGGATGAAAGGCAAAGTCGACCTCGACCCGACTAGGGGTGGCCCGGAGTTAAACAACTTGTCGCTGATCCTTGACATCTCTGGCGTCAACAGCTATCATCATTAGCGCTATACTTTACCATCATCACCGCCGCCATCGCCATCATCATCACCATCATCATCATAATCATCATAATCACCATCATCATCATCAACCACAACAACAACAACAACAACAACAACAACTACAACTACTACTACTGCTACTAATACTACTACTACTACTACTACTACTACTACTACTACTACTTGAAATAAAGCAAGACACACTCTAACAATTCTACTACTACTACTACTACTACAACTACTACTACTACTACTACTACTACTACTACTACTACTACTACTACTACTACTACTAAGACAGCGGCAACATCTTCACATCATATTCACGTCTACAGCTGCAGCACAACAAGCAACGCACGCAACGTGTGCTTCAGATGCAACCGTAGTAACAACACCAATAAAACATATTATTCCAATTAAAATTCGAATGGCATTTGATGAGTATTATGTTGTTGTTTTTTGTTGATGTTGTGGTTGTTGCGTGCTTGTTGTTGCACCGGACAAAATGCTTAGCGGCATTTCTTCCGACTTCTCGTTCTGAGGTCAAATACTGCCGGAGCCGGTCTTTGCCCGCTTATCTTTTCGGAATTGATAAAATGAGTACCAACAGAGTACTATGGCCGATGTAAACGACTTGCAGCCCCCCCCCCCCCCGGTAGACTTGTGCCAAAATTTGAAATCACGATCATTATTATTATTATTGGTGTTGTTTCATTTAAGGCGGCGAGCTGGCAGAATCGTTACTGCACCAGGCAAAATACTTAGCAGTATTTCACCCGTTGCTATGTTCCGAGTTCAAATTCCGCTGAAGTCGACTTTGCCGTTCGCCCTTTCGGGGTTGACAAATTAAGTCCCAGTCAAGCGCTGCTGTCGATGTAATCGACTGGTCCCTTCTCCCCAAATGTCAGGCTTTTACTATTTTTTTTATTATTTTTTTTTCTTCTTTCAAATTTGCTTCCATTTCTTGCTGAGTGTCTTCCCGACTCCTAGCGCAAAGAAACTCATAGTATACATTGGTAGGCCATTAAACTAAACTCACTAGTTCGTTCATTCTTTTTTTTTAAGTTAAATTAAAATACATGGGTAGTAATAGTTCTCACATCGACAATGCTCTTCTCAATACGTGTGATGTACCAGTTAAGACAATATTTTGCACTTCTTGCAGGGATGGTTAGCCAGGGATAATTCTCATGTAATTTTCGGTTCCCTTCTTGATCATTCCTAGTGCTCCTACGATCACTGGTATTGTAACCGCCTTGAGGTGCCACATTTTCTCAATTTCAATGAGCAGGTCTTTATATTTTCCGAGCTTGTCAAACTCTTTCGCTGAGATATTATGATCACAGGGGATGCTCATGTCGATCAATAAGCAAACTTTATTGTTTTGGTCTTTCACAACAATATCTGGTTTATTGGCTTTGATGGTTCGGTCTGTATGTACTGGAAAGTCCCACAGAATCGTTACATTTTCTCCTTCAGTTACAGCTTCAGGGTGGTGATTATACCACTTGTCGGCAGTTTTGATATTGTAATGCCGACTTATTAGCCAGTGTAGAGATTGGCCAACTCTGTCATGTCTTAATTTATACTCCACTGGTGCTAAGACTTTACATCCAGAGATTAGGTGGTCCACTGTTTCAATCATGTCGTTGCAGAATCGGCATTTTGGGTCTGCTCCATTTTTCATCACATTGGCCTCGTAGTTCTGGCTTAATAGGCTTTGATCTTGAGCAGCCAGGATGAAACCTTCGCTCTCTGCTTTTAGCCTTGAGCTCCGTAGCTAGTGATGGGTTTGCTTCTGGTCAACATCAGCTTGTTTGCTGCGGGTCACATATTTGCCGTGCAGAGGTTTCTCCTCCCACCTATTGGCCAATTGCCTGTGCGCTTTTTTCGTTGCCATTATCTTCAGCTTCTTTGCAACAATAGTTGCCGTACTTCCTTCGGGTTGTTCAGTTTGGGTATCCTGCACGAGATCAATAGCAAATTTTTTGCCTTCCTTTATGATAGAATGAAGCTTCTTTCGTCTCTCGTGATTTTCCACGAGCTTTAGCATCTAGTCATTCGTTATTTCAAGATATTTGGCCAGTCCAATTGTGGTTGTTTTGTAAGCTAGTTCAAATTGGATCAGGCCTCGACCTCCTTGGGCTCTGGGAAGGTAAAGGCGATCTACGTCTGCCTTGGGTGGTGCATCCTATTACAACTCAGCAGCTTGCGTATTTTCCTATCTATATTCTTTACTTCACTCATATTCCAGTTCAGCACATTGTAGCTATAAGTAACAACTGGAACTGCTAAGGAATTTATAGCTAACACCTTGTTACGTGCATTTAGTTCAGATTTCAGGACTGCAGGAACTCTCCTATAACATTCCTTCCTGATCTTCTCTTTCATGCTTGCATGCTGAATACCAGAGCCTTCATTTTTCCCTAAATATTTGTATGTCACTTCTCGGTCTTCTGACGCATGCTCAATAAAGACCGTTTATTAGTTCCGCGTTTACCTTTTTCACGTACCTTTCATAGAATTTGCAAACCGAGTAGCATTCTAACTCTCTCACTTTCACCTTCCTTTTCAAGTGATTCTTGAAAAAGTGAATTAGAGCTTGATGAAAGGAAAATGTTTTCAGTCCGTTCCGTCTTGTCCAGCATTCGTCGTAGTTTTATAACAACAACAATAATGGATTCAAACATTGGTACAAGATCAGAAGTTTTTCGAGACGGAAATAGTCAATGAAAACGCCCTTAGTACATAACACGTACTTTCTTTTAGCGTTCTCTGAATGATAAAAGATAAAATTGATTGTAATTAGGCATTGAATTTAGAACTAACTAGTACAAAATATTTTGTCTCTCAGTCTCCTGGTTCTGCCATAAATGCACTATTTTTTCTTTCTTTACTACCCACAAGCGGCTAAACACAGAGGGGACAAACAAGGACAGACAAACAGATTAAGCCGATTACATCGACCCCAGTGCGTAACTGGTACTTAATTTATTGACCCCGAAAGGATGAAAGGCAAAGTCGACCTCGGCGGAATTTGAACTCAGAACGTAGCGACAGACGAAATATGGCTACACATTTCGCCCGGCGTGCTTACAATTCTGCCAGCTCGCCGCCTTTTATTACTAATACGTTGTCTCTGATCTTTCATGGGACAAATTCGAATGTCTCGTCTCAAAATGTGTAGCCATGTACCTGGTCCCCGTTTTTAGAACTTATTGAAATAGTGACAAAATTAGTTTTATTGTAGCGAAGTAAAGTAGCATAAACTCTTTTACTTGTTTCAGTCATTTGACTGCGGCCATGCTGGCCTTTAGTCGAGCAAATCGACCCCGGGACTTATTCTTTGTAAACCCAGTACTTATTCTATCGGTCTCTTTTGCCGAACCGCTCAGTAACGAGGACATAGGCACACCAGCATCGGTTGTCAAGCAATGCTAGGGGAACAAACACAGACACATGCACATACACATACACACACACACACATATTTATATACGTATATACGACGGGCTTCTTGTGAATTTCCGTCTACCAAATCCACTCAAAAGGCTTTGGTCGGCCCGAGGCTATAGTAGAAGTAACTAGCCCAAGATGCCACACAGTGGGACTGAACCCGGAACCATGTGGCTGGTAAGCAAACTACTTAACACACTGGATGATCAGAGTGGAGTGGACAGCTACTTCTCGGAACCATTTCGCATCGCATGATCGCTATTCTTAGCTCTTCTGTATTGGTTGATTCTAGAGCCTCTTCGGAGAAAGCTAAAATTGTTTAAGGCCTTCTCCTTCGAATTTGGACGCGGTATAGTCTAGTTAGCGTTTGTAGGCAATAGTTCGGTAATATTACCAGACACTATAGGAGTGGAAGCCGCCGACAAACTTTTAATGGCTGGAACACATATTAACAAAGACATGTTAGTAGGCTTACAGCTGGGTACCCGGATAGCATCAAAGGGCATTGTATTGACGACGGGACGTTTAAAGTGCTCCTGAACTAGCTCAGTCTGGAACTAGAGGTAGAACTAAGACGTAGTAGCAACGCGATGGCCAGTCTCTCCCAGATGTGGGCCGAAATGAGGCTATCACTAGGAGGTCGTGCAGTGGTGCAAAATGGCTATATCATTTGTCATACTTCAATGTTTTGCTTTAAACCGGTTTTCATCTGAGCGGACTGGGGCGTCTGTTGTTCCACTTTTATGGAAGAAATGCGATTTAATGGTCAGGCCACCAAAGTGCTGTTATAAGCGTAATAGAGATAATTTGCTGTGGCTGCTGAATTTACTGCAAATCCTCGAATATAGTCCGCCCTTGAGTATAATACGCAGGGGATTTTTAGGGGGCTGTACCTCTGAAAACCTTGTGTATAATACGCACCCCTTCTCTAACTTGAGTCAAGGAGGTCTATATAACGTCTTTGGTTTGTAAAACTGTATACAGTAACGTACTTTATTATTATTGTATACATAATGCAAACATGTAGCTTTTTTTGTGCATTTTGTTTGCAGAAAATAAAGAAATAACAGTAATAACAGTAATAACGTTTAATAAATGTTGCTTATTGCAAGTTATTGATGATTCTTTTATGATTTTATTGCTTTCAGACTTAGTTTAAGGTATTTTCGCGCCCGACATCACAAAATGCGTCTGAATAAACATTGCCGGACAGCAAATCGAGACTCGGACATTGCTTAGAAAATAATTTTCATTTTTAACCTCGTATATAGTACGCACTAGGGATTTTGACCTTTAAATTATGGGGGAAAAATGTGGATTATACTAAAGGATTTACGGTACAAAAATTTCTGAATGATGAACGGATGTGATCATCGCTGGTAAGGCAAGCTTCTCTTTTTGACGGAGATACATTTCTGGGTCTTGTATAAATCAAAGACTAAGCGCCTAGTACCTAAAATATCACTAAGTACTCCTGTACCAGTCGAATAATGTAGTCGGTGGAAGTTCAATATAGACAGTCTATAGAAGACTAGTGATAGGGAGGAACGACAACATTCTTATTTCCTTATTGCCCACAAGGGGCTAAACATATAGGGACAAACGAGGGCAGACAAACGGATTAAGTCGATTACATTGACCCCAGTGCGTAACTGGTACTTAATTTATCGACCCCGAAAGGATGAAAGGCAAAGTCGATCTTGACGGAATTTGAACTCAAAACGTAGCGGCAGACGAAATACCTATTTCTCTACTACCCACAGGGGGCTACACACAGATGGGACAAACAAGGACTGACAAACGGATTAAGTCGATTATATCGACCCCAGAGCGTAACTGGTACTTAATTTATCGACCCCGAAAGGATGAAAGGCAAAGTCGACCTCGGCGGAATTTGAACTCAAAACGTAGCAGCAGACGAAATACCGCTAAGCATTTCGCCCGGCGTGCTAACGTTTCTACCAGCGCACCACCTTTGACAACATTCTTGGGGTAGCGTTGACATTGACGAGAATGAAATAACTGGTTTGATCTGGAGGAGATTTGGACTCGGAGCTTTAGATGACTCTTAGAAACACCGACCGAAAGGTACTACAAGTTCGTAATATACTCTACAGGTACGCAAGTCTCATCACACTAGTCTCTCTATTATGTGCACAGAGGAACGAAACTTTCCTGCAAATCGGAACGGACAGGCAGTATGTGTCCGTCAGATAGCAATGGCGATAGAGGCTGTGTGGGGGACGATGCTGAAAGAAATGAAGACAGACTTTCCGTTTCGGTAAAGCCCACACCGACTTATTCAAGTTCCGCTTGGGAAGGCGAGTGGAGAGAGAGGTACTTGCCTGCAGTAAATTTGTTAAAATGGCCTTGTAGGTGGGGAAAATGTCCATAATGACTAGGCTAATTTCAGCATACACCTGCAGAATAACTGAGGGAATAACTTGACTTTAGTAGGCCGCATAATCTTGGATTTGAGAGGTTTATTGAGTTTTCCCTGGAGGTAGTTTGTCATTATTACATGTTTACATACTCTGTATACTCTCATCTAAAGCTTTTATTATTTTTTTTTTTACCTCAGCCGATATTTGGGTAAACATCAACACTTTGTGAGAAACTAAAGAAATAACTGAGTATTGGAAAAAAAAGTGCATTACGGTATTTGTTCCGAGTCTTTAGATTTTCCGAAGTGAACTTTGCCCTTCATCTTTACGGGATCGATAAAATAATTCACTTGCGTCGATTTAAATAGAGTTCCTAAAAATTGGTTGGTCTCTGCCAAAATCATAAGCATATTATTATTAATATTACTTTAAGTATTAGCACCTTTAAAGGCGGCGAGCTGGCAGAATCGTTATTATTATTATTATTGAGTGAGCGAGCAGAGCATGCCATCAAAGTGACACTGGGGTAAAATATACGAAGCCCAGTATACCCATCATGACTACCCGTCTGATAAAGGTACACCAGGCACATGCATCACAACCATATGTGCGCGACATGGTGATCTCATATCAAGATAAACAGCACATGACCTTGCAGGTGGAGCCCAGTTAGAATTTTCTTCAGATCGAGTAACCCATCCCGCTCAAAAGGTCCTTGAATAAGGTTGTTTAAGGACGTTGAACGAAACACCCATGTTTCAGCGGTGAATTATTCAAACCCCAAAGAATCCTTCTCAACACATGGCTATGATGCTCCCCACTACTTCTGCTCGTGATCAGAGATGCACATATCGTCAGCCACTAAGGGACATGCTCAACTGGTAAGGTCAAACAACTGACAAGCAAATCTGTGGTATTGAGCAGAATATTTGCTGTAGCCCATCTTTTATACCAAGACAAAACAATGTACATGATAACACTTCCAATCAGTTAAGATCAGAAGCCATGAGAGCCACTGCTTGGTACTGCATCAGGGCATTATTATTATTATTATTATTATTATTATTATTATTATTATTATTATTATTATCATTATTATTATTATTATTGAAGAGCTGACAAAATCCTTAGATCGTAGAGGAAAAAAAATGCATTACGGTATTTCTTCTGGCGCTTTAAGCTTCAGAGTCGAAATTTGAAGTATACCATCTCTGTACTAATATGGTACTTTAAATCTCTCTCTCTCTCTCTCTCTCCTCTCCTCTCTCTCCTCTCTCTCTCTCTCTCTCTCTCTCTCTCTCTTCTCTCTCTGTCTCCTCTCTCTCTTCTCCTCCCCTCTCTCTTTCTATATCCCTCCCTCTCTGTTTCTCTCTTTCATTCTTCCTCTCTTCCTCCTCTCTCCTTCTTCCATCCCCCCTCTTCCTCCCTCCTCCCTCTCTTTCTCCTTCCTTCTCATCCTCCTCTCTCTCTCCTCTCTCTCCTCTCTCCCCTCTCCTTCTCCCCTCTCTCTCTCTCTCTCTCTCTCTCTCTCTATCTCTATCTCTCTGGAAGAAGAAGGGCCACCCTCCAAGTTTAGATGCCCCGCACTCACCGGAGTCAAGAGGCACGAGGGCGAGTAAATAAGTGTTTATGCAAAACAAGTCCCGTACCATTCACGATCTGATGAAATTACAGCATTCGGAGAGCAAGAGACATAAAGAGATGCTTTGGAACGCTGACTAGGAAAGATTCTAACATGTGAAACTAAAAATGGGAAGCATTTGACAAAATGCTAATTCCTCAATTATTAAATTAATTTCTAAGCTCCAAAATGAATATAAACTTAATAGAAAAAACTCCTTTATATATATTAAACAAATATAAACCTAGATTGTGAAATAGAAAATTATTTTTGGACCATCACTATCACTTCTAAGAATGCCATCACTACTACTGCTGGTGCCACATACGTCCCAGCCATCTTACCATAACACAGCAGCGCGAGTATGTCTGTAGTCATAGACTGTAGACGCAGTGTGCATTTCTCAACTTCGTTTTCATTTTTCTCTCGTCTTTCATTTCCAGACTTTCGTAAGCCACATACAGACACTCAAGCACACGCACGTTCACATACACACAGACAAAAAACCAAACATTTACATAGGCGCAGTCACAAACAAATTCACCCACATACACAAATAGATAGCACACAAACACACACACACACACACTCATGCGGGCGTGCTCGTACACACACATGCAGACATACGTATTCATATTCACACACGCCTGCGTATACACACATGTGTGCATACAGATGAACAGGCAAATATACAATTAGCATTTATAACGATGTTTGGGATTATATATACTTCTGTATGTGAGTGTATGTGTGTGTGTGTGTGTGTGTGTGTGTGTGGTGTGTGTGTGTGTGTTGTGTGTGTGTGTGTGCGCGTTAATATATGTTGGTATGTACGTAGGTATGAACTATTTCACTTTGCATAGTGAAAAAGAACGTGCGAATTAAAAAGTGAATATATAGTTTTTCCTTATTAACTGAGGATAGCAGAAATAGTGCTGAGAGATTTGGAGCTTATTGTATTTTGAAAACAGATTTGGAACGAAACTCTAGGTTCCCCAGCTGCACTCACGAGGTAAAGAGAAATTAAAAAGACGCGTGACTTAGTGGTTGGGGTGTTGGGTTCATGTTCATGAGATTGTGGATTCGATTCCTGGACCGGGTGATGCAATGTACTCATGCGAACACTTCATTTCACGTTACTCCTGTTCACTCAGCAGAAAAATTAAGTATACAACGTACTGGTGTCCCATCCGATGGTGAAGTTGGGGATAAACACACCACAGAAACCAGGAAGCAGGCCTTATGAGTATCCATAACTCAGAAGGGAGCTTTGGCCTTTTTATAAACAGATATCTATATATATATCTACATGTTGCCACTATGTTACTGTTGTGACATGTTGTCGCTATATTACAGTTGTAGATATCTGGAGTCAGTCTTGAAAACAGGATATCTGATGACCTAAACCTGGTTTCACGTCTACGAAACTTCAAATAATGCGAGTTTAAACTAACGAGTGAATATATACATTTAATATGTACAATGTTTTCATTCTTTTTCACTATTTTTCATTCGCTTGTAAACACACCTTTATGCATACATATATACATCTATATTCACATATATATGAATTTGAGTGCATAATATTAACCCCTACAAACGAATGTGTGATTCTGTGTATGCATATGCGTGTGTCTGTGTGTGTCTGTGACCCTCTATATCGTGCACATCACGTAAATATGCGTATATGTCTGCGCGTTTATATATGTAAGTGTAAGTGTATATATATATATATATATATATATATATATATATATATATATATATATATATATATATATATAGGACCAGATTAAGTCAATCATGATCTCCCTCGACTCATCTATGGTCTAACTCACAAAAAATTAATACATAAGACCTCAAAGTGAAATGTTATTAAAAACATTTTGTTTATCTGGCCTTTATCAACCCTAGTGCTATATATAGCGTCACCTATATTTTTTATATATTCATTCATCTACCACCAATTATATCAGTGACAGAAAATGTTTGATTTAAAACAAAAATAGAAAAAATGCAAATTCCAAATCGCTCTTCATTTTCTTTTGAGAAGTTATCATAAGGAAAATGTACAAATTAGAAACATTTTAATTACGAATATATTGTACAATATATAGTAATTCTAGTAATTTAAATACTAAAAAAGGAATTTATATGACTAAAATCAAGTCAGTTTAGTTCAACGTCATCTTTTTTTTTTCCATTGTAACTGCTAGGCCTCGACGCGACACACATTTTTACCCGGTTCTGTCCTTCAAATTTTTATTGCACTTCTATTTAGCAACCTTTCATATATTTATATTTACCTCCTTTTTAAATAAAATAAAACAACAAAGCCAAGGCTTTGTGGAGTTTTCAAGGCATTTATAAAGATCAAGTTAGTCTCACAGCTGTTTCTGGGATATTTGTGATATCCCTTCATCAGAGCCGATGTAAGATGGTTACATAGTGGGAAATATTTTGGAAAAGGAAACAAATAAGGAGTTTATAGGGGAATAGATGAATGAATATAGAAATAAAAATAAAAATGTATAAAAATGTTATAGTTGCAGTTCCATTATGCAAAGAAAGGGGTTTGTAGAAGTGTTAGAAATGCCACAGACAGGAAGCATTTCTACCACTTCTACAAACCACTTTCCTCGGATAATGGAACTTCTAGCATAACATCTTTATACATTTAAAAATTTTTATTTCTACATTCATTTTCCTATTTGCTCCTTATTTGCTCCTATATACTCCTTATTTGCTTCCTTTTCCCAAATAACTCCTCACCCTGAATTCTAATCTACTTAACAATCTCACATAGTGTCTAATGAAGGGGTAGCCCAAATATCCCAGAAACAGCTGTAATACTAACTTTCTCTTTATAAATGTCCTGAAATTTCCACACACCCTTGGCTTTGTTGTCCCATTGTATTTAACATATAAATTATACATGCTCATACAAGACCCGCATAGCGCTTACATAGCGTTACCTGCCAACTTGGGTCTTCTGGATGTCAATACCTCTAATATGTTATATATATATATATATATATATATATATATTATATATATATATATATATATATATATATATATATATATATATATATATATATATATATTATATAATATGTATATATATATATGTATATATGTGTATGTATGTATATATATATATATATAACGGGAAGCTTATGAAAATAGACAAAAGACGAAGGCAGGTGGGAAACAAACAAACAATTGTATTAGTATGGCGCTCAGGAAATATAAATAAAACAAGTCTTTAACGTTTCGAGCCTACGCTCTTCAACAGAAAGATACACAGAGAGAAAAAAAAAACACAAAAAGAAGGAGAGAAAAAAAATGCGTGCAGTAACTAACGAATCAACATGGCGATCTGATTTCGGCCAGAGGTCAAAGATCAAACATGAGACGCGAGAGCGAAATAAGGGGAGATAATAGGGTTGATAATAGGGTTGAATGACCAGCTCCAATGACCATATATATATATATATGTATATGTATATATATATATAGAGAGAGAGAGAGAGCTAGAGCGAGAGGGAGAGGGAGATAGATACAGAGATAGATATAAATAAAGTTTGATAAGGTTGGTTTATTGGATTACCCTGGATTTCACGTCCATAAACCGCTTAACTAGAGACGCCTTAAGCCAACAGGTTTTGGGATCTGATGACACGGTGTAAAGCTAAGCGCTTGATGGACGTGAAAACCAGGGTGATCTCATAAACCGGCCTTATCTAACTTAATATTATATAGTGCTCTATAACTTAGAGTGTGCATCACTTTCGGATTTGTTTTACCGACGTGAATCGTTGGTAGTTTTTTTCCTCCGTCTTCCCTTTCCCTTGGACTTTTTTCTATTTCCAGCTTCTGAAGAAGGGCCTTGCTCGAAACGTAAAACCTACTTTCTTTCCTTCCCTGAGCGTCTGCTAATACTACGTAGTCGCGTTTTTGTTTTCATTTGTGTTCGTTTTTTGTATTGTTTTTTTTGGTGGGGGGCGGTTCAGTGTGTGTATGAATATATATATATATATATATTATAATATATATATATATATATTATGCAAAGCATTTTGATGTGAAATCCATGCTATTGAAAGTTTCAGAGCCCCGTGGAAATTCGAATTTCAATTCCGAAGGTAAATAATTGTATTCCTTAGAGATAACCTCTTGCTAACTCTACACCCAGCATGGTTTTCAACCAATCAGAAGCTACCTGACAGAGCTCTTACGATACTGGGCGTCAAAGCAGCTGCTCAACCGCACAAACTTGGACATAGTAAATCTCGAATTTGGTAAAATCCTTTGGTAAAAGCCTTTGGTAAAATTGAATAATTAGTCACAAGCTACATGACCTCGGCATAGTCGAGAAAATTTGGAAAGTGGCTACATGACTTTCTAAAAGATAGAAACCAGGTAATAATAGCCAACGGTGTTACTTCGAAGGAAACGCAAATTATAAATGGTATTCCACAGGACACTGTCTTGGAACCACTGCTACTCAAAGTGGACGCAAAATACAGGTGGCCTCAACAATAACATGCATTTTAATGTTGCAAAATTCCAAGCTATGAGCAACAAGCACGAAAATTTCGCTTCTATGGCGCACACTTTAACTTTACGTTTTAATCACCAAAACATAGTACGTGTGTGTGTGTGTATGTGTGTGTGTGTGTGCGTGCGTGTATGTGTCTTCATTTGTGTGTGTGGTGTGTGTGTGTGTGTGTGTGTGTGTGTGTGTGTGGTTGTGTGTATGTGCGTGCGCGTTTTCGTCATAACAATTACATAAACTGTTGAAAAGGACATGAAATAATTCTTTATTTGAACTAATCTCGAAGCAAACATAAAACTATACAGGGAAAAGATAGCCAGACATTTAATATTTTCACTTATTAGCAGTCATCAGACAGTGGTTTCGTGTTTCTTTCTTTTCTTTCTTAGCCTTATATAGTTTTTGACGGTTTGTTCCCTTGGTGGGTGGAGCAAGAAAATCATATGTAGTGTAGATGAATTTCTAGGCGAAAAGGAATTATTGTATGAGACAGGGATTGGAAAAGACAGGAGGAAAAGTAAAGTGTATGTGGAGAGAAAGATGGTGATGGTAGTTTTGCTGGTCAGATAAAGAATAATTGCTATTTGTGGTGGGGTCAGTTTGGCACATATGTGAAAATGCTTTTAGAAATAATCTTGTAAAAAGCATCATGTGGAAGGTATGTGATAGTCAGGTCACAATCTGTATTTGCTGAAGATTTTCTTATGATTAATCACTGCTCTTTAGATATAGGATGTGGAGGCGCAATGGCCCAGTGGTTAGGGCAGCGGACTCGCGGTCATAGGATCGCGGTTTCGATTCCCAGACCGGGCGTTGTGAGTGTTTATTGAGCCAAAACACCTAAAGCTCCACGAGGCTCTGGCAGGGGATGGTGGTGATCCCTGCTGTACTCTTTCACCACAACTTTCTCTCACTCTTACTTCCTGTTTCTGTTGTACCTGTATTTCAAAGGGCCGGCCTTGTCACTCTCTGTGTCACGCTGAATATCCCCGAGAACTACGTTAAGGGTACACGTGTCTGTGGAGTGCTCAGCCACTTACGCGTTAATTTCACGAGCAGGCTGTTCCGTTGATTCGGATCAACCGGAACCCTCGTCGTCGTAACCGACGGAGTGCTTCTCTCCAGATATAGGATGGCTTTTGTAATATTATGGGGTTCATATAAAAAAAAAGTCTCTAGATAAAACCAGATCGTTTTGTAATAAGGTTTACGAGAGAGAACTCCAGAAAAGATGTCTTCAACATTCCTTCCTTTCACCAATATTCCACAAACATATACTACATGCCCTTTCAGCAAAACAACTCCTCCTTCTCCATACTAACTTACTTATACCACAGATACACATTACTAGGTCCAGCAAATTGATACCCCGCCACGAACACTATTTAAATCTTGATGTCTGATAGTAAACCGAAAAATTTCGAAGTCACTGTCAAACGTTTTGCAAAAATTTTTAAAAAGCATCACACACATACTCATATATGGTTCCGTACATATACGTAAATGCATAAATAAGCATAAATGCATATATATCGTCATTCATACGTACATCTGCACATGCATGCATCCATACATACATTCATACATGTATGCATACGTACATTGTCATTACAAAAGTAACCTTTTGTAGCTCAGTCTAGTTTGAAGATCGATGCTTTCGCCAGGTCTCACTGATTGACGGTGCAATAGAAGTAGTGGCAATGCATGCTGAGCGAAGAAATTGTGACACTTCCGTAATTAAGTCGGTCCCTTAATTTTCAAGAGACCTTTGTGATTCGCTAGAGCTATGATCCCTCTATCCTAATCTCCTCTTCAAATTGACTCTGAAACTGTTGTAGGTAGTGAATAAGACATTGGGTTGCTTGTTGCGACAAATGGTTTCAGTTGCTATCGAAAAGGGTAATTCGAGAAGTGTATTTCTTGCTCTGCTGCTATAGTAATGAAATATCAAATGAATAAAATAGAAGCAGGAAAAGGGTTTAAACAATTTTCTATGTAAAATACTTGAGAGTCTCAAATATTCGGATAATTGAAGGAAATATATAAATAACTGAAACAGAATAAGATGTTGTTTAAAGTTTTACACCAGATTCACAACAGAGAATCAGCATTTAACTTAGGTTTTCGGTGCTAATTTATTCACCTTACTAATCTATTCTTTTATTCTTTTACTCTTTTATTCATTTGACTGCAGCTATGCTCGAGCACCCCCGTAAAAGATTTTAGTCGAAGAAATCGAACCCAGGACTTATTCTTTATAAGCCTATTATTTATTCTGCCGGTCTATAATGCCCAACTGCTAAGTTACGGGAACATAAACACACCAGCATCGCTTCTCAAGCAATGGCGGAGGGACAAACAGACACACATATAAATACACACACACGCACACGCACGCTCGCACGCACACATATACGACGGGCTTTCAGTTTCCGTCGGCTCGAAGGCTATTGTAGTTGACACTTGCCCAAAGTGTCACGCAGTGGGACTGAACGCGGAACCATGTGGTTGGGAGGTAAGCTTCTTACTACACACCCACGCCTCTAGATTCGATGAAATAAATACCAGTGACAGACTATGAAAAATATTTTCTTAATCAAAAATAGCTTTCAGAATAGATTTTGGGTAAGCGTTGTTTGTCATGTAACAATCAATACGATTCTTGGCTATCAGACAAAATTCGAGCCACCAAAAATTTCAGCCTTTGAGGATTAGGTAATAATTTGGCATTTTAAGATCATTAAGTATTTCATAACTTTAGGGCCATTACATCTTCTATCAATTAATTATGAGGTGAAATTCAGACCCATAGCACTAGACTCATTACATTTGAGACATGACTTTAGTTTCATTCATAAAGAGTCTAGACTTCATAAAAAAAAAAGCTATTTCATTAACTATCATATATTCACACATCACCATGTTATAGTCACTGGTTCAACTGATCTGTCCCTCTATCTCACACACACACACTTTTCACTCTCTACTTATTTTAATCTATTCTTCTGTACTGCCACGCTGCATAGCTTCTCCTCCAAAGGCTACCATCGACTCTATGAACCAACTCATCTTTATACTGTTTCATCCTTCATATACCGTACGAAATAATTCATCTATTCCCCAGATTTCCAACCGTCTTAAATTCCGTCTAACCTACCTTACGTACATTTGCATACTTTTTCCGTCATTGAGATAGAACTTTTCATTCCATCAACCTGAACTTTCTCACTCATAACGCTTGTATGTTCTGAAAATGTAACTTTCCCAAATAAAACGCATTTCATATTCAAGGCTCTGATAAAGCTAAAGATGATATCCTGGTACACAGCATTGGGTGCACAAAATCTTATCGCATAAAACAGATATTGTAATCTAATGAAGTTTATTACATAGCATTTGGTTTTTCCAGTGTCATCTCGTTATATATATATATATATATATATATATATAGGGTATGAGAGGTATTGGTGTAAAAAAAAAACACCCAAAAGGTGTCAGGTAACGCTAAGTAAATGCTATGGACAGGCCATGGATAAGCTACGGGTTTGATAATGATACGAATTAGGGATCCAATATGGGTCATGTATTAGCATGCATATATATATATATATATAAAATTGACAGAATGAGATAAAAAAAATCCAAGGCTGTAAATAGTTTTCAGAACATTTATAAAGAAAAGGTCTTACAGCACTTTCCAGGATCTATAAAATATCCCAGAAACAGCTGTAAGACTTTCTTTATAAAGGTGCTAAAACTATATAACTATATACGGCTTTGGATATTTTTATCTCATACTGTCAATTATATATATATATATAATATATATATATATATAATATATATAACTGGAAGCTTTATGAAAATAAACAAAAAACGAAGGCAGGTGGAGTACAAACAAACAATTGTATTAGTATGGCGCTCAGGAATATAAATAAAACAAGTCTTTTACGTTTCGAGCCTACGCTCTTCAACAGATAGATACACAGAAAAGAAACACGGAGAGAAACAAGGAGAGAAAAAAAAGGATATATATATTATATATATATATATACACACACATATATACATACATACACACATACATACATACACGCATACATACATACATGTATATATATATATATAATATATATATATATATATATATATATATATATATATATATATCTTTGTCACATTTTATCAGATGATAGCCCGTTCACATCGAAACTGATTGTTCAGATTTTCTTTCACTCTTGCATGTGCGTGGATACGACTTTTCATTATTCATCCATCGCCTGAGAATTTTATAAAATGAAAAACGGACCAAGAAATGAAATGGTAGTATGACATTTATTTGCATTTTCCTTTTCTTTATTTTAATTTTTACTTGTTTCAGTCATTTGACTGCAGCCGTCATTGGATTTAAATGACAAAATCCAGTTCAGCAATTTTACCATTCTCCGTCGCTATGGTATGTTCGAAGGACGAGGGGTGGAAGGTGACTGGTACTGTTTTGATTGCAATTTTTATGCCTGCTTCAAGAGCTGACTTCCTCACGGCTTTTGTCAAAGACAATGAAAGAGCTTCTACGCAGTCGCTTAACCTCCTAGAAACGGCAACTAGAGATCAGAGAGAGGGAATGACGAGAGAAAATATAGATGAAGAAGGAGAAGACGAAGAAGAAGAAGAAGAAGAAGAAGAAGAAGAAGAAGAAGAAGAAGAAGAAGAAGAAGAAGAAGAAGAAGACAGAGGTGTTGTTGATGATGATGATGATGATGATGATGATGAAGGAGGAGAAGCTGATAAACTAGCCTGACAAAAAATAGTACGAATAACGAAGACAAGAAGAAAATAGAGTAAAAATTATGCAGAGGAGAAACAGAAGCAGAAGTGGAGAAGAAAAAATAGGAAAATAAGAGAAGAGTTAAATCGGTGTCAAATATTAACACAGAACATAATGAAAGCGAGTGGTAAAGTCGTGGTGTGTTTGAGTGGTGAGATGTGGGGAGTTTAAAAGCTTATATTGATGCTAACATATAGCAATTAGGCACGTCCCGAAACCTCTTTGGTGGGATATGTGCCACCGGAGAGGGAGAAGAAGGAAACTGTCAGTGGGATGTGTGCCACCGAGCGAGGTGGTTGAGGTCCCTTTCAATGAAAGTGATGAGGAATTTGTATTCCTCTATTGAGGAGTATGTGGAAAATAATGTGGAAAATAATCTTGATAGTCAGGTTCTGATGGACCCGATTTTTATTGACAGTCCAGAGTGGCCTTCGCCTGCACTGGTGCTGGAAAGAAAAGATATTTTTCCACAGATCAAGATCCTTCTCAAAGGAGGACTACAGATTACTTTTTTTGGCTCCGATTGGTGGCTGCAGAAATATCTGCAGGCCGCAATGATGTTAATTGAGGGAGTAATGTAAGAGATTTATCGCCTCCATATGTATAAAATTTGTTTCCTTTTTGATGGACTTCTAGTCCAATTTTTTGTATATATTTGTAAGAGGTTTAATACCTCTATATATGTTGTTTTTAAAAAATAATGTTTTAGAGAAGCAGAGGGTCGGTGGGCGCTTTCCGTCTTCTCTCATCTTTATCATCTTGTATTATTATCATTCGCCTTATTAATGTCTTGTCCAACCCGCAAAGCTACATATCTGTGTACTGCCTTTATGGCAAATGATATAAAATAAAGTGTCTTTTACTATTGCCTCGGGTTGACAAATGTCTTGTGAGTGGATTTGGTAGACGGAAACTGGAAAAAGACCGTCGTGTATATATATTTGTGTGTGTGTGTGTGTGTGTGTGTGTGTGTGTGTGTGTGTGTGTGTGTGTGTGTGTGTGTGATTGTGTCTGTTTGTTCCCCACCAGCGCTTGACAACCGGAGTTGGTATATTTACGTTCCTGTATATTAGCGGTTGGTGAAAGAGACCGATAGAATAAGTACCAGGCATAGCAAAAAAAAAAAATGTACTTTGGTCGATTTATTCGATCAAAAATTCTTTCAAAAATTGAAAATAATATATAACAATTACTATGGTGGCCAGCTGGTAAAATCGCCACCGCGCCGGGAAAATCGCTTAACGGCATTTCGTCCGCCTTTACTGTCTTAATTCAAGTAAAGGCGAGATCAACTTTGACATGGCAGACACCCACAAATTTATCCACCATCTTTCCATCAACAACCTTGGGCACCTTTTTGAATTCCATACTTCTAACACTCATGGAGATGCTTACAAAATCAGAACACAACACAACATCCATAACTTTCGGAAATATATTTTTTTCATGCTCAGAATTACTGAAGTATGTAAGAAACTACGTGCATCAGTTGATAGCTGTTGTGATACAACATCCTTCAAAACTTCCATGCTTCCTGAAATTTGCCAACAATATACCTGATGCCCCCACCCGTTTTATTGTTATTGTTGTATACAATCATTTCACTAAATATTACATTCCCTCCTTTTGCACCAGTTGAGCACTGGCTTCCACGAAATCTACTTAACTCCTTTCACAATAATTGCTGGCTTTGTGCCAAAACTTGAAACCAATCTATAAGAATCAGAAGACGGCAAGCTGGCAGAATCGCTACCGCACCGGACAAAATTGCTTAGAGGCGAACATCTTTAACCAAACAGCAATCCAGGCAAATATTCCTGTTTCAATGTAATATGTTAACGTCTTCTTTTGGAGATGTGTGTATTTATTAACACGTGTATGTGGGGCGGTCTCTGTTAAAGTCTCCGTATATGGAGAGATGAATGTCATTATATGATCGCTTGTGCGCGCCCGGATATACACATCAGTATGAGTATGTGTGTGTGTATATATATGTATGTATGTATGCATATATCTGTATATGATCATATGGTTAGTGTTTACGTACAAACATACAAACACATGCATATATGCCTACACACACACCCACACACACAAACAAATTGCATATGAATAGGTAGGTAGTGAGATATAGAAATTCATTTAAATCGATGCGGTGTATGTGCGTCTGCGTGCTCGTGTGTAGGTGCGTGAGTGTGTGCACGAGCTAATGTGTGTGCATAAGTATTTGTAAGAATATATGCATGTGTGTATTTGTGTATGTGTATGAATTTGCTTTGGTGTGTTCGTGTGCAATATATATTGTTTATTGTCTGCGAATTTGGCTATTTTAATTTTGTATTAGCACACGCACATATACTCACTCGCACACACACACACACACACACACACACACACACACACACTCTCTCTCTCTCTCTCTCTCTCTCTCTCTCACACACACACACACACACAGAGAAAACACATACAACACACACACAGAAAACGCACACAAACGCACACAAGCACATAGATATATATGTGTGCGTTTGTACACACATACTTAACCGACATGTTTTTCTTCCGGAAACCGGAAGGCGTTGAAGGTAGAAACTCCGAATGATCGGTGTGGATGGCTAGTCGTAAAGGTTGGTGTTGGCTGTGCAACATATCCGGACAGTATGTTGCAACAGCCTCGTAAACATGCATAATGTAGCTGTACACCTGCTGATTATTTGTCTCTCTTAGACGCTCTCACATTACTTTCACCTCTATATCTCCATCACCACGCGGCCATTTCCACGCTATAAAACCAGACAATGCAACACCACGCGAGCCAATGCGCAGTCGTCTGAGTGGTCGGCAGACGTGCAAGAAATAGCAGCCACCTCAACGTTAAATCTTATCCTCCAGTCTCATAAAATCATACATTAAGTAAATGAGGTTCTGTGTTCTATGGCTATTGGACAAAAAGAGTAATGAATAAAAATTAAATGGGATGGTCACCCTTGCAATGCTTTTGATCATAGATCCGCTCTAGCAGGGCTTATATGAGTCAAAATAACGACAATGATGATGGATACATCTATCTTAGCACACCATCACACTATAACATCTACAATACAAGACAAAAACACGAAACCACCCTACATCAATGACCTCACTTTACAAAACTTCACAACGACCCTACAGAGCACAAGTAACACAGAACTTAATGTTTTAACATCATCACAAAGCCGTACCAGTAATATCACATAACCATATAGACTACACAGCACACCACCATTTCCTTACTGACACCCAGTCGCAGCAACGCACCACACACAACTAGACCCCAGTACAACTCAATACTATCACACCATCACGCAATTTCAGTTCTAGGGTTGCCACCTTCAGCAAGAGGCATAGCCAAGTTCTAAAGTTGGTGGGGGAGACATAAAAAAGAGGCGCCGTGACTTAAGCCAAACAATTTTAAGCTCATTTCCTTTATATTACTCGAAACGTTTCATTAATTATAATATACGTAATTATATTTTGCATTCATTAATTTCTATTTCTTTACTACCCACAAGGGGCTAAACACAGAGAGGACAAACAAGGACAGACACACGGATTAAGTCGATTATATCGACTCCAGTGCGTAACTGGTACTTATTTAATCGACCCGAAAGGATGAAAGGCAAAGTCGACCTCGGCGGAATTTGAACTCAGAACGTAACGGCAGACGAAATACCGCTAGGCATTTCGCCCGGCGTGCTAACGTTTCTGCCAGCTCGCCGCCTTAGTAGTCATTACTTTCATGCTTCAGTAACAATGTCATTATGTATGAAACTTACAACTACTGATATAGATAAGGAGAGTTTTTTAAAATGGTGAACAGGCGCCAATTATGAAAAATGTGCTCGTGGGGCGCGGTCACTCCTCTTGCTCCCTTATTAGCTACGTAACTGCTTTCACCATATCATATATGTCACTTTTATGCGCCGCCTTATCAGTTCGGGCCCCCAAACTTACATTTCTTCAAGATCATTACTCATCATCAGAACAACCCTCACCTCAACTACTACACCCTATCCCTAACATCATCGCTACTACTACTACTACTGCTACTACTACTACTACTACAACTACTACTACTAATACTACTACTACTACTGCTGCTGCTGCTGCTGCTGCTGCTGCTGCTACTACAACAACTTTTGCTCTGCCGCAAAAGGAAAAAAAACATAACAATTAATACCACTACCATCGTAGCTCAGTAACAAGCAACCATTGCCATTAGCTTCTACTTCGTCCATTCTTTCAGCAACAACAAAAACAACACTAAACACAACTACTACTACTACTACTACTACTACTACTACTACTACTACTACTACTACTACTACTACAGCTATTGTCGATACTACTATAACTACTACTACTACTACTATTACTACTACTACAACTTTTACTTTACGACGATGATGATAGTCACTGCTACTTCTACTACTATTACTACTACTGCTACTACTACTATTACTTTAAATCAATGATTATGAGTATCATCATCACCGACCAAGATCAAGGTGGTTTTGACCATCACACTCAGCATTATCGTTAGAATCGTAAACTTCATCGTCGCAATCACCATCACCATTATTATTAGTGGCAGCAGTAGTATCCTGAGCATCATAAATATTACCATCATCGTCGTCATCATCATCATCATCTTCGTCACCATCACCACCATCATGTCGCCGTGGTTACCTATTCAAAAGGTTAATATCGACTATTTGTATATTGTCACACTATTATCTCCCTTCTTCCATTAACGTAAGTGCATGCTCGCACTTACGTATGTATATGTATATACACAGGCGATATATATCTGTATGTCACGAGCAAGAAAGTGTTTGCCTGTGTTACCATGGATAATTGAATATACTAATTATGTATTTATTTATATTACAAACGTGCGAGCGAAGCTGACAGAGGAATCCGAGCGCGAAGTTTCTAATTATACTTGGTGAATTATCAATTTGAAAATGTAAATTATAAATTCGTCATCTTACTAAATAATTTTTTTCTTATTTCTTATTAGTGTATATGTGTATGTATTTGTGTGTATGAGCATTTGTGTGCGTGCGTGCTTGTATGAAATCTTAACATACGCAGGAGTGGGTGTGTAGTAAGTAGCTTGCTAACCAACCACATGATTCCAGGTTCAGTCCCACTGCGTGGCATCTTGGGCAAATGTCTTCTATTATAGCCTCGGACCGACCAAAGCCTTGTGAGTGGATTTGGTAGACGGAAACTGAAAGAAGGCCGTCGTTTATATATATATATATGTATGTATGTATGTATGTATGTGTGTGTATATGTTTGTGTGTGTATGTGTCCCCCAACATCGCTTGACATCAATGCTGGTGTGTTTACGTCCCCATAACTTAGTGGTTTGGCAAAAAAGAGACCGATAGAATAAGTACTAGGCATACAAAGAATAACTGCTGGGGTCGATTTGCTCGACTAAAGGCGGTGCTCCAGCATGGCCGCAGTCAAAATGACTGAAACGAATAAAAGAACAAAAGAATAAAGGAATACGAGCGCTCAGTCTCGTTCGTGGGTTCAGAGATGGATTCCTTTCATCGAAGCCCAATAAATATAATGCGTGTCATGAGCGGATGCATGCAAGATCAGACAGCCATCACATCGTATAGTTTGTGTGTGTGTGTGTGTGTGTGTGTGTGTGTGTGTGTGTGTGCATATGCGTGTGCGTGTGTCTTTGTTTTTATGTTTACCGCTTGACAACCGGTTTTGGTGTGCCTACGTAATACAGTGGTTCGGCAAAAGATACGATGTAATAAGTACTAGGTTTAAAAAATAAGCCTTGGGGTCGATTTGTTCGACCAAAACCTTTCAATGCAGTGCTCCTGCATGGCCGTAGTCGGATGACTGAATTAAATAAAAGAATAAGAATTCACAGATTACACACTACTGAGCTAAACCAAACATGAATTAGCATACACGCACACACATACACACACCAGCATGAAAACACCACATGTGTTAGCCAAAACTAAAATGCCACATGTTTACATATGTACTCGAATATACGCTTGGATACAATTAATGTACAAAGATAGACACACTAGGATACATACATTTCAATAATCATTCCGACACACGAACACAGAAAAGAGAGAATACAACACTCGCACACATTCACTTTATATGACACTCTTACCAAGAGGAAACTTATAAATTTTCAACAACTTAGTTCCTATATTCTCATTCGTCACACATTTTTTTACCTCCAACATTTACATTCAAATACACGTGCACACACTCACATATACAGACACACTTAAGCATATGTTAACCTGATATTATCAGCCGTTCAAGAATTTGGACCTGGAGATCTCCATTTCCAGCGACTTCGAGGGCCACCTCCCAGTGGTGTCGGGCGTTAACGAAGAGCCTTCGAATACAACAAGACGACCAAAGTTTTTTTTTTTCCAAGGTCTGGGGTCTCCCACTCCTAAGCCCTGGACCTATTTCTTTACTACCCACAAGGGGCTACACACAGAGGAGACAAACAAGGACAGACAAACGGATTAAGTCGATTACATCGACCCCAGTGCGTAACTGGTACTTAATTTATCGACCCCGAAAGGATGAAAGGCAAAGTCGAACTCGGAGGAATTTGAACTCAGAACGTAACGGCAGACGAAATGCCGTGAAGCATTTCGCCCGGCGCGATAACGTTTCTGCCAGCTCGCCTAAGCCCTGGAGCATCACCTAATCACCCTTACCCGTCTTGTTGCTTAACAACAACAAAATATATTATCATAGGGTAGCTTGTTTCCCGTAGTCCGAGAAAGACGGTTCTGCAATTTCTTTTTGTAAAACCTGCGGAGGTGTTTTGTTTATAGTGAGTTAAACGTCAGTTCCCTGCTTCTATCAAATCGTTGTTACCTGAACAGGTGCACGGTGTGCCATACGTCAGGTATCGAATGGATCGCTGAGCAACCTGGGATGAAATGTTCTGCTCAATAACACAACGCATCATCAAGTCCAGGAATTGAAACTACGATCTCGTGATCTCAAGTGCAGCATTGTAACCACTAGACCATGTATCCTCATTAACCGTGTGCGTGTGTGTGTGTGTATGCATGCATGCATACATACATACATACATACATACATACATACATACATATATTATATATATATATATATATATATATATATATATACCGGAGTGAACACATAAATGTGAAACAAGGTGGAAAAAAGAGTACTCAAATACCAGTGGTAGAGTAATATGCTCAATGTTGTCACAAACTAGGCATTTTGATGTAAATATGTGTATAGCCACGAATATGTATTTGTAAGCATACGTCTCAGTATATGTGTAAGTGAGCGTATGTTTTTACTTAAGCACACCCATACACGATTGTATGTGTATGTATCCACTTGAACTTGTGTGTATGCGTACTTGTCTCTATATATATGCGTCAGTATACGCGGTTACACAGTTTGTATACATATTTTTTTCTAATTTCGTTTCCCCCCTCCTTTTTTCTTCTTTTTTTCTTCTTTTTTCCTTCTCCCTTTTTCTTTTTTCTCTCTCTCTTCCTTTCTTTCGTTTTTTCTCTACCTATCCGATACTTGTATAGAGTCCTGTAACTTTACGCCCGCCCCCTCCCTTACTCATGTCTTCAACTTTGCATCGTAAATAAGAACGCCCCTTCCTCATCTATGGTTTTAGCTTGCGTGCGAACTAGATTGCGTATGCATATGTATACATGCATTTGTGTGTATATTTTAGCTTTATATTTATACGTCTGTATATGTATGTGGTTTGCACGCATCTGTCTGTGTATGTTGATGTATATATTTATAGTTTAATATGAATATGTACTGCCGTGTAATATTTTAATGCATTTTAACATTTTAATTTCAATTTCCATGTATTAATTATATTTCCTTCATTAATGACAATATGTATTTTATTCAATGTAAGGTTTTCCCTCGAATTTTATGATTTTTATAATTTTTATATATATATATATATATTGTGTATATATATATATTTTTTTTTTTGAGCTCATTTTTGTTTATCGCTCGAAAATTGACCGTTATTTGTAAAGGGCCAATCAAACAAGTCCATTTTTAAAGGTGTAGCGTTTACACTAGTCTGGATAGAATTGACATATCGGTTCCATTCTAGCAAAAACTGTCCGATGAACGGCAACGGGAAACTCAGAGTAACAGGTTTTGTTGAATTTTCTGCTGCTTTAAATAAAGTATATATATACATATATATATATATATATATATATATATATATATATATATATATATATATATAATATATATATATTGGGTGCGGTGAATAAATCCAAATTACGCAAAAACGAAAATAACACAGACATCTCATTTTAACCATCTTAACAGATATATTTACCAAAATTACATAAAAATATCTTGAATTACTAAAGTGTAAATTTAATCAATATAATCGCCATTGGCTTCAACCATGGCCTCCAGACGATTTCAGAATCTCCTGCAACTTCTAGACAGTCTCCTTGTTTAAGTTGGTGAACGCTGCCATAATCTTTGCCCTCAGTTCATCTTTGGTGTTACAAGGAGCTTTGTTGGTCGCTCGCTGAACTGTGCTCCACACGTAATAACCAAGAGCGTTGAAGTTTGGTGAGTTACGTGACCATATGTTAGGGATAATGTGCTCGCAGAAATTGTCTGGCAGCCATAACCGGGTTCTTCTGCTTGTTTGGCATGTTACAGAATCTTGTTGCCAGATATAGCATCTTCCAGTAGCCACCCTGTTTACCCAGCGATGCTCTACCTCCTCCAGGCACTTGATGTATGCCTCCGTGTTGAGTCTGAGGCCGTGTGGGGAGATGATGAATGCAGGTATGCCGTTGCCATCGCTAGTGATCAACCAAACATCATGATGTTGACTGGATGCTTCATTTTTATCATTCTCGGTATATGTTTTGGGGACATGGCAAGCCAACGGTTGTTTTGTGCGAGCTGGCAGAAACGTTAGCACGCTGGGCGAAATGCTTAGCGGTATTTCGTCTACCGTTACGTTCTGAGTTCAAATTCCGCCAAGGTTGACTTTGTCTTTCATCCTTTTGGGTCGATTAAATAAGTACCAGTTACGCACTGGGGTCGATATAATCGACTTAATTCATTTGTCTGTCCCTTCTGTGTGTAGCCCCTTGTGGGTAGTAAAGAAATAGGTTGTTTTGTGCGTTCACCATCTGATCTTGGCAGAAATTTTTCTGAGAAAAACCAAAGCATGTTCAGTTGGAGGGGAGGTTTGAGTTTGTTCAAAAGCTTCGTAGCGTGGTCTTTCCTCTTGTTCTTGATAGCTGGCCCTTTCTCATCTTGTAGGAGGAATATAGAATGAATTTTTTCATGCACTACCTGCATAATAAGAAACTCAGACACTACCACGTCCCTGGTGATGGACATGGTTCACTTGAATGGATCGTTTTCAATCATGGTCTGGATCTCAACAAAAAGAATTCAGGATTTCTTTTCTTATCAGAACGATCAGAGTGAGTTTTTCTTCTTAATCACCATCAGACTCACCCATCTCTTTTCGAATCCTCTGCACAATCCTCAGATTGACACCCAGACACTCTGAAATGTTCCTATTGGAGCTTCTGGCGCGAATACCAAGCAGTGCAGCAGGTCGTTTCCAAATTTCTGGCTGAGTGAATTGCGGCGTGGTGCTGTTTCTCTCACAGACGATACCCAACTAATCCTACTATTCTGTGTAATCATGAAAATCAAAAATAAACGATGCGCATGCGCGAAATTAAAAATATGAAATAGCGAAAATTTACCCATTACGCGCTATATGTGTGTGTGTGCGTGTGTGTGTGTGTATGCATGTATGTATGTATATATGTATGTATGTATGCATGTATACACGTACATATTCCCATCTATGTGCACATGTGTAGCTTTTGCAACCTAATGTCACTGAGCTTAAGACATACACAAAAGCACTCATACAAACATACATGCACATTAGATGTATTATACAGCGACATTGATTCTCCGCTAAGCGGTGCACTCTGAACGTACACAGGTGAGAAGTTACACTTAAGATGGATCTGAGCAAGCATAGACATCCTTTCAGGGAACGCAGTCGTTAGCGTGCATTCGCTCTTGTCCAGTACTCTCTTTTCTTCCATTTTTTTTTCTCTTTCCGCTGGGCAAGTGACTGCAACTGGATTTACTGCCACACATCTAGAAACTGGGAATTCTGTTTTGTATCACCATTCTAATTGTTCCCTGCTGCGGAACTCTCAGTGGGTTACATATTCGGCGTAGAATTCTGGTAATCAGGGTCATCAGGACCTGCAGGTTTATACACAGCCCATCCATCTCTGTTTTGCAGCGAGTCACCCTTCACTCATGAAACATTCATACTGTTACGCAAAATGACGTCAGGTCAGGAACTAACGTCTTTGTTAATGATTTTCCTATTCGTGAGACCATCCAGTTACTCATAGCAGGCGTATGTCAAACCATTTCCTATTGACTCCTCTCCTGAATCTCATAATTATACACCCTACACACGCTTCCATCGGCCACTATTCAGTTCTGTCAATAAAGAATAACTCCTGACACACATCGCCTGAAGCTTCCTCCATGTTTTCTTTTGAGGGCATCTAGAAAGCATCTCTTCTGTTTGAATAGCAGAGATATGTCATCTTTCTCATTTCTTTCTTCTGAATAAATTCATCCAACAGCAAAGAGGGTGTTCAGTTAGATGTCCCTACCTCGTCCACTTAATATTCTTTTCATTAAGCTAGGTCAAGACGAGTCGTTCATTTTGAGACAAAATATTTTCAAATGATATCTTATTGACATTGTCGTTGGTGTCCATGTTGGTTTACACCTTTCATATAAATATTTCTAATCTTCATTTTTGTGCACTTAGCTTTCAAGCTTAAAGCTATGTGTGTTTCCCTTATTTTTTTTTACCGCTTTTTACCGCTTCGTTTATTTTTCTAATTCCTTCTACTTATCTTTTGAACATATTTTAGATGCGTGTTTGTTTTGATTATGTTACTGAGCTTACTACTTCCACAGCCCAAAACTTCAGTGTACTGAAGGTGATGAGGCTCAGATATTTGCAGAATTTCAAAAGCTGAAACATTTGCTGAATTTCCAAGACACTGAGTGGATGTTTTGGCCAATTGTCAGACATGCTTTCCGACAGCTCATCACTTTGAAGTGCTGTAATCCTGAGTCAAGTGAAGATAAAAAACGGCGGTGCTCCAGCATGGCCGCAGTCAAATGACTGAAACAAGTAAAAGAGTAAAGAGTAAAACAGTATCTAATATTGAGATGTTGTCAGGGGTTCGCACTTTTATAATTCACAGTCAATGCGATGTATAGGGGCTACTACACATCTTTCGATAGGACAGAAGCGAAAGATAATAGATGAAATGAAGGGAAAGGAAACGAAAGAGGAAGAGAATGCAAGGGATGGTGGAAAAGACACAAAATATATTGAGTAACTAAATGGTGTGAGAGAGGAACTCAGTAATGAGATAATACTCAGAAAATTGACTGGGCGGTTCAGGATAGAAGAGATGAGAAGGCAAACAGTACCTGAGGGAATTGTCACAAAGAGTTGTGGCGTTAAAGGAGGGGTAACAAATTAGGCAATGATTCTTGATGCAGAGGAAAGTAAAACATTTTGGGGAGAACTTTGGAACAAGCTACTGAGACATAACGGAGTTGGAAAGGGGTTAATTTACCTAAACAAAAGGACGTCAGAATTGATCTGTATTCACTAAGGCTGATGTTGAAAAGTACCAAGTTGAAGAGGAGCAGACCCAGATAGACTATAAGATTATTGATTTAAGAATATTATACTGTTGCATGAAAGGATCGCAACACACCTTGATAAATACTTGCAGCAATGACACGTTCCTCTATGTGAAACAGGTGGACGAAGATTGTTGTGTTTTAAGGATCCCATAAAAATTACATTGACAAATTTTAGACTTAGAACCTTTCTGCCAAATTTTTGTAATTTTATGATTGGTATCTTAACAGAAAAGTTATATTATCATCTGCAAAGTAACAATTTATTTCTATTGGACCAGAAAGGGGTGCAGGAGGCAAAGTAGGACAACTAATGACCAGTTGTTGGTTAATAAAGTTGTAATCGGAAATTGCAGATGCAGATTGATGAAATTGAACGTAGTACTCTTTTACTCTTTTACTTGTTTCAGTCATTTGACTGTGGCCATGCTGGAGCACCGCCTTTAGTCGAGCAACTCGACCCCGGGACTTATTCTTTTGTAAGCCCAGTACTTATTCTATCGGGGACATAAACACACCAGCATCGGTTGTCAAGCAATGCTAGGGGACAAACACAGACACACAAACATATATATATATATACATATATACGACGGGCTTCTTTCAGTTTCCGTCTACCAAATTCACTCACAAGGCTTTGGTCGGCTCGAGGCTATAGTAGAAGACACTTGCCCAATGTGCCATGCAGTGGGACTGAACCTGAACCATGTGGTTGGTAGACAAGCTACTTACCACACTCCTGAAAAAAAGGCATGTGACATAATGCCGCACAGTTGTACAAGTAAAACAACGAGTATTTCTGAAGTGGCGAAAACTATGGAGAAACTGGTCAATGAAAAAAATGAAACATTGGAGTGCAGAATTGAGTGGAGTTAATCAAAAACTTGGGAAGTGAACATATTCCAAGATGATAGTTTCTGTCCATTATTATTTGTATCGCTCAGTCTTATATCACGGAAAGTCAAAATAGATTATGATATGAGAATATGGTCAAATAAATCATTTCCTGTTTACGGATGATTTAAAGCATTATACAAACAGTGAGAAGCAACTAGAAAGTTTTGAACATATTGTTCACAAATTCTAAAATGAGGTAGAAATGAAATTTAGCTTTAAAAAAGTACGCTATTTTAATAATTATACAGAAAATAATGGAGATGAACCATATATAGCTGAAAGACTTTCTACTGACCGGTTGGTTATGTTGACGAGAAAACTAAGAAGCATGCCGCATTTTCGGAACAAAATCTTATGTATTTACATTACTTGTATGAAGAATTACACGTTGAAAGACCAAAATACATGAAGCAATTTCACTTCAATGAAGTTTTAAAATTATGATGTGTACCCTGTTGCTTCAAATGCACGTACTCTGCGTATTTCCCTGGTAACATCAAATGTAAAGATGAATTCCAAAATCAACAGTAAATCTGATAGTGTTCAAATTCTAAATATTCGAGATTCGCTTTACAGTTCCAATAAAATTTTAGTTTAACAAGGCTAAGAATACTAGTGCTGCAGTATCCTTTTCAGGTATTGTCTGTCCTTGTTTGTCCTTTCTGTGTTTAGCCCTTGTGGGTAGTAAAGAAATAGGTATCGTAATCAATGAATTATTATTTTTTAAATAACCGTTTATAATTATTCTTGATTAACATATGCAATTCTAGTTAATTTCAATAACTTGCATAGTTCAGTATTAAGCATTTTGTGAGGGCGGCAAGGTGGCAGAATCGTTAGCACTCCGGACAAAATACATAACGGCATTTCGTCTGGTTTGACGTTCTGAGTTCACATTCTTCTGAGTCGACTTTGCATTGCATTTCGGAGTCGATGAAATAAGTGTCAGTCGAGAACTAGTTTCGATTTAGTCGGCTAGCTATTCCCTTGAATTCGCTAGCTTTGTGCCTATAGTTGGAAGAATAAATAAACTTATAGGTTAGATACAATTTGTCTCCCACGCAGTTTCTAAATTCTTATGAAATGAATGACATTCGTTATTGTTGGTAAGAAAAATACTTCTAAAGTGAATGGATTGAAAGGGTTTTTTTTATATAAAACTGTCATATTTCCAGAAGATGTGAATTCGTGTCCCACAATATTCTACACACTACTATTTATTCTGAGTTTCAACATTAAGAACGATACAATACGTTACATGAGTAAAAGTTTGTGCGCTCCCCTCCTCTCTCTCTCTCTCTCTCTCTCTCTCTCTCTCTCTCTCTCTCTCTCTCTCTCTCTCTCTCTCTCTAATACAGTTTGAACAATCAACATTCAGTTTAATGCTGGAAACTTTCAAGCATTGCTCTGTCAGTCCATAAATGCACCACAGCCTGGAATCCTGGAGTCAGACAATGAAAAACTTGTGGATCCGTGTGTGTAATGATGCATCATTTCATGTGCATGTTACCAAGAAGGCAGCAAAATGTAGATAATTTCCCGGACGAATACTATGATTCTTCAGGACAAAAGACTAAGAAGTCATGTTGACCTACGGAACACCATTGCTCTCAGCCACCTGGACTACTGCTCTATGCTGTGTCACCACATTGTTTCGAGTGGAGGTTTAAGCGATCCAACGCTACTGAATTTAAAAGATTATCACAGTGCAGCAGATGAACTACAAGGAGAGGCTGAAAAAATAGGAGTTTACCCATTGGATCGAAGAAGCGAAAGATAGGTTATAATTTACAAGTGGAAAATTCTAGAAAGGCTGTACCTAACTCAGCCATCAAACGTCATACAAATAGCCCTAATGAACTTCATTGCGGAGTATCGAAAATACCGTCCGCTCCATCTACTGTGAGAACCAGTACTGCAATGGCTTGAGATTCAAAGGGCTAGAGCTCTTAAATGCTTTGCCAAAAAAGTTAAGAAAACTAAAGGATATGGATGTTGATATCTTGAAAACGAAATTGGATGTTGATGTATTGAAAACGAAAGTGGACATACTTCTGTCAACGATATCAGAACTAGCAACATCTCGACGTGAAGTGCAAATACCCGCGATGGTGTCAAACTACCTCA
>NC_042997.1:12573781-12578781 GCF_006345805.1 Octopus sinensis | reverse complement strand
CTCAACCTCCCTCTCCTTACCTCCTCTCTCTCTCTCTCTCTCTCTGTATTTGTCTTTCTATCTCTCAGCCTCCCTCTCCTTACCTCCTCTCTCTCTCTCTCTGTATTTGTCTTTCTATCTCTCAACCTCCCTCTCCTTACCTCCTCTCTCTCTCTCTCTTCTCTCTGTATTTGTCTTTCTATCTCTCAACCTCCCTCTCCTTACTCTCCCTCTCTCCTCTCTCTCTCTCTCTCTCTCTCTCTCTGTATTTGTCTTTCTATCTCTCAACCTCCCTCTCCTTACCTCCTCTCTCTCTCTCTCTCTCTCTGTATTTGTCTTTCTATCTCTCAACCTCCATCTCCTTACCTCCTCTCTCTCTCTCGCATTCTGTCTTCGGTCACAACCCCCCCCATCTTTACCATTTCTCTCTCACCTTCTCAAACCCACTTATCAAGTTTCTCCTATCACAATTATCGCCCACCCCCAGCCCTGTTTTCTTCTCGGCATTTCCCTCCATCATCATCATCATAATCGCTGCCTCTCACCTCCACGTTTCTTCCTCCTTTTCACTCCATCTTTCTTCACCAGATCCCCCCACCACCACCACCTACAGTCACAGCCAACACAATCACCTCGCCTTCACACCACAATTTCAGTCAACTTTCAAAACCCCTTCTTTGAAAAAACCTCCATCTTCTACATTGTTCTTATAAAACACCCTTTCATTAGCTCAATTTATACAGCAATAACGCTTCGCCGCCCGCCCTACATCCACCTTAATCTCCCACCTACATATTTAACCACCTCTGCCCCTTCTCTTCAGCAATGCTTGTATTTATTTATTTATTTATTTATTTATTTATCTATTTATTTATTTATTAGGTAATTCATCACCCCCCGCCACCTTTCTTTCCCTCCCTTAACTACCTCACCTCTCACTCTCACTCCCATTACTGCTCTCTTGTCTAACCCTCCTTCCATACACGTGTCTCTATATGAACTTCCATTATTTAATATATTCGACTTGTTTTTCTTAAAGCTTCCTTTCCTTCTCAACCTACCACCACCATCACCATCACCATCAACATCACGTCTCTAATTCTCTCTTTCACTATTTCTCTCTGCCTCTCCCTCTTTCACTTTCTCTTTTCTCCTGTCTTTCCTGCTCTTATCCTCTTCACTCAATTTCTCACTCTCCCTCTCTCTCTCTCTCTTCTATATTTTGTCCCTGCTAATCCTTCCACTTCTCTGTAACTTCACTTAAATAGAATTGTTTATTACGTGCTTAAGTGACCTGAAATTAATTTCATTATTACATCACATATTTAATGGCGGGAGAGGACGCGCGATATAGGACTACAGTTTAGCTCACAACTAGTTCAGTCTGTCATTGCGATATTGGTACATGTATGGAAGCTTTTATTTATTTGTGGTTTTTCATTTTATTTATGCAATTTAATTATCTTAAAGAAGAGCATGAAGCTCACGTCCTCCCATTTCCTCTTCGATATTTTTGAAAATTAGAAAATAATCTGCTTAATCAAAAAGAAATATTGGCTTCAAAAATGGGCTTAAGGTTAGTAATTTCCGCGAACAGGGTAAACCGGTAACATCGATTCCAGTACACAACTGGTACTTATCCCAGTCCATACTGGTACGAAATACCTATTTCTATTTCTTTACTACCCACAAGGGGCTAAACACAGCGGAGACAAACAAGGAGAGACAAACGGATTAAGTCGATTACATGAACCCCAGTGCGTAACTGGTACTTAATTTAATGATCCCGAAAGGATGAAAGGCAAAGTCGACCTCGGCGGAATTTGAACTCAGAACGTAACGGCGGACGAAATACCGCTAAGCATTTCGCCCGGCGTGCTAACGTTTCTGCCAGCTCATCACCTTAAATCATAAAGAAATATTAGGGAGGCGCATGACTTAAGAGCTTATGGTGCTGAACCCATGATCATACGATTGTGATTTCGATTCCTGGTCAGGGCGACGTGTTCAATTCTTGAGCAAAATACTTCATTTTATGTTGCTCGAGTCTATTCACCTAGCAAAATGAGCAATGGAGTGCGACAGGCATGACAAGCCGGTGATAGATGCTGGATGCACCAAAGAAGACAACAGAGAAACTTCTGGACTGATGGACCATAGACCTAACCTGTTGTTGAGTATTGCCTTTATAAAGGAATATTATTTTAGTATCACACATTAAGTAGTGGTGGTCGTCTTGTATTACGTTCTGGTAATCGTGGTTAAATGGTATTTACTATCATGGCGAGCCAAAAATGAATTCATACTTTTGCCCCCTCTAGCTACAGGTCTTGTAAGTTGGCTTACTTGGTTTCCATGGCGTTGAAGTGAACGAAATCACAATATTCCTCAATGCCGATCTGTTGCAGAGATTGAAACCAGCAATTTTGAGGGATGGAATGGAGTTGATTATATCGACCTCAATACTTGACAGGTACTTTATTTTATCGATCATGAAGTGATGAAAGACAACATTAACCTTCGTGGGATTTGAACTCAGAGCGTAAAAACCAGCTAAAGATTCAGCCAACTCGTGATATTGAGATACATACATAAAAAACATACATACATAAATGCATGCATGCATACCGATACATACACAAACACAAATACATACATACATACATGCATACATACATATATGCATGCATGCACATACATACAAAAACAAGCACACATAGATGCATACATACACACATAGATACATACATACATACATACATACATACATACATACATATAAACACACATATACATAGATACACACATACATACATATATACGTACATACATGCATACATACAAACATACGTACAAACATACATACGTAAAACTTTCCACTGGTTTATCATTTAAATATATATGAGCATGTCTAGTTATGCAACTATATGCATGATGATACATACATAAAACAAAACATACGAATTTGCACATATACATTACATCTAAAAATACCTCGTTTGTGTTGTTGAAATTCCAGTGAAGGTGCCTTTGGATCTAGGTTAGAAACCAGCTCATTCTCTATGAAATATATCGATTTATATCGGATACTATTATATATATCTAGTAAACGTAGTAGTAAATTGTCAGGTACGATGCTGTCATCAGCGGAAAGCAAATTTAATAGAAGCTTTAACAGAAATTAATGCATGCATGAAAGCAGTGGAACTATAATGGCTAAGAGTATGTGCAGTCTATAAGGGTTCTGTTGCTTGTAAAAAAGTCTTGAGAGACCAAACTTCGCTAACTGACGGTAACGAAATAATTTAAATTCGACTTACATGAATGAACATTATGATAATATTGATACACATAGATATTTTATTTTATTCTATTTGCGAGGTATCTATTTCTATTACAATAAAGAAGCTAATTTCTGCAAGTTGAATTTGAATTTCATACTTGTTTATATTATCTTCACATTCTGATGAATTAAGGAAATATTGCATTCATAATGTAAAAGAATATATATATATATATATCTATATAACCTTACTTGAAATGGATGCGTGGTGTTCAATTTAAATAATATAATAAATATATATATATTATATATATATATATATATATATATATAGTGGTTTTTCTCTTTATCTTTTATTAAGCTTTTAAATACTTTTTGAATATATATTTAAAATAATATAAATTAAATTAATTTTATGTATTGGCTATGCTTTTCAATTGTTTTGATTTGCCTAATAGTGGTTTTATCTCTAATTTAATATAATATAGATATATATATATATATATATTTATATGGGTACAGAACGTCACCTACTGTGTAAACTACATGAATTAAGGAAACAAATGAGTTAAGTACGCAAACAACGAGAGAAATAAATAGAAAACGGGACTAGTAACACACAGAACGATCCTTCATCAGTTGTCGACTGTATATCTACTCCTCATTTCGAGCATTCAATGACAATATGAGACTTCGAAGATAGTTGCTCTTATAAATTCCAAAATAAAATTTTGGATTTATAGAGAGTCAAAGTTGGGATCAAAAACAGAACAGTGGAACCATACAAGGAAACCGAACGAAAACAAACATGGCGGGGGAGTCGTTAAGCCAGATCGAGAGGAAAATAGTGAACGCAGGAAGAAATGTATTCTTTGAAAGGAAAAATGATAGAAGACGTCCAGTACTTAGGACGACGTGCAGGAAAAGAAAGATGGTCACGCGAGGAAAAGAAGGATGTATGATGGTCACATGTGAGCAACGCGAGAGAGAAAAAGAGTAAGAGGGGATGGGAGAGAGAGAGAAACGGTGAAGGGGAATAAAAGGGTATTAGTGAAGGATGGTGGGAGAAAACAGTTTAGAGTAGAGTTCGTATCAAAAAGGTTAAGATAAACTTACTTGGAAATGGATGTGTGGCGTTCAATTAAATAATAATATAAATAAATAATATATATATATATATATATACATATATACATATGTGTGTGTGTGTGTGTGTGGTGTGTGTGTGTGTGTGTGTATGTACATATAGATATATACATACATATATATATATATATATGGGTACAGGGCGTCACGAACAGTGTAAACAACATGAAGAAAACAACGAGTTAAATACGCAAACAACGAGAGAAACAAATGGAAAACAGGACAAGTAACACAAGGAACGACCCTTCATCAGTTGTCGGCTGTCTATTTACTCCTCATTTCGAGCATTCAACGAAAATATGAGTCTTCTAAAACAGTACCTTCTATAAATTCCTAAATACAATTTGGGATTTATAGAGGGTCAAAGTTGGGAACAAAAACAGAACAGCGGAGACATACAAGGAAACCGAATGAACACAAGCATGGCGGATATAATTACATGTATATGTAGATGAAATTTACAGAAAAACGAAAGAAAGATGAAGACAAGTATATGAAAAACAAGCAGGTGTATTAGTCTGACGGTCGGGAAACTAAGAAAATCTTTTACGTCTCGAGCCTACGCTCTTCAACAGAAAGGTATAAGAGAATA
>NC_042997.1:12558781-12568781 GCF_006345805.1 Octopus sinensis | reverse complement strand
CTGTGTGTGTGTGTGTGTCTTCTAGGATCTCGGGTATCCTCCACCCGATTGCGTTCAAATTTGATATGTAGATACCGACGGTATCAGGGCGTGTATAAGTCTTGAAAAAATTACAAAAATCGATTCCTGGTGAGAATGCAAGCGATAAAGCCGTGGGAACGTGCATTTGTACGCGCAAGTACATCAGCTGTTGCGATCGATACTACGCGTACGCGAGAAAGATGCACGTGCATAATCCCACAATAATGCCACAAAATGCAGTATATTTAAGAGACCAAAAATGTAAGATGCAATAAAGATACTTTCTTCAAACTTGGCATGAAGGAAGAAAAGACTATTTGGTTTCTCAAAAAGTTTTTATTTTGCCTTAACTTCGCTTAATAAAACCAAAAATTTTATTGAACTAAAGGCATGCTTAATTATTTTTTAATGAAAAGAAAACACTGATTGCTTTTTATTCAGCAGATATGATTCAGCACCGTCCATTGGACGGGGGACGTTTTGCATATATATATATATATATATATATATATATATGAGAGAGAGATAAGACACAGAATGGGAGAAGCGCAAGATATTTTATTTTTATACACATGTAATAAGCATTCCCCGTGAAAATTAAATTGTTCATGCCACAAACTTTAGCTTTCCTTGAGCAGAACAATTATGAGTCTGAGAAGTTTGTAGTTTCGTTCACCCTTCACAAGAAAAGCATTATTGAACTTCTATCTACAGACTAATCATCGTCGTATTCATATAGTAAACAAACTTGGTTGCAGTTAAACTTTTCTGGCTAATTTGCATAGCGGTGCAGTAATACTTCAGAAGACAATCTAGTTTAATTAATTAATATATTATTTAATTGATAGCGCCGAGAACGGTAATTGTATCTTTTAATAACTTAAGACTGAAATGTATTCATTTTTAAAATGCAAAAAAAGAAAAATCACATTTTCAGCAACGAAGTGTAATGCCAGTTAGACACACAACTTTGATTCACTCCATGTTTTGAGACATTATAGATATCTGTTTCTTTATTGCCCACGAGGGGCTAAACATAGAGGGGACAAACAAGGACAGACAAACGGATTAAGTCGATTATATAGACCCCAGTGCGTAACTGGTACTTAATTTATCGACCCCGAAAGGATGAAAGGCAAAGTCGACCTCGGTGGAATTTGAACTCAGAACGCAACGACAGACGCAATACAGCTAAGCATTTCGCCCGGTGTGCTAACGTTTCTGCCAGCTCGCCGCCTTGAGACATTATAGATATCAATAAGCTAATAATCTCTCTGTGGACAAAATATTGACATATTGCTGATGAGGTCCAAAATGAGAGAAGGTAGTCACGTTAATCAGGAATTAATTAATCTTTGCGGTGGTTAATTCTTAGAGGAGGGTTACCAAGAGGAGGGTTGCCAAGTTTAATTATCCCCATAAGAAATGAAAAGAACGCTTATGTCTATAGGGTATTATTAAATTCTAAACAATGTTTCTATCTATGTGTGAGTATGTGTAGGTATACCCATGTAAAAGTACATACAAATTGTATATATATATATATATATATATATATATATATATATATATGTGTGTGTGTGTGTGTGTGTGTGGTGTGTGTGTGTGTGTGTGTGTGTTTGTGTGTGTGTGTGTCATTATGTGTGTGTGTATGTGTGTGTGTGTCATTATGACAAAAAGTGAAATTCATTGTACTACAATTAATTCTTTAGTTACGTGCGTTTCGACACTACATGGAATATATATTTTATGAAAATGAATGTAGATGAACTTCTACTACTACAACATATTAAGTACATTATGTGCATTTCCTCTACGAGAGGTTCAAAGTATTACATTAACATGTCGTAATATTATATATTCATTTATATTCATATTCATATTGATAATTATATTCATGAATTGTATATTCCATGTAGTGCTGAAAGGCATTAAACTAAAGAATGATATGTAATACAAACATTTCCACTCTTCTACTTCGTGTATTATATTCTGTGACTTATTTATTAGCCCTGAAAGTTCAGTTTGTATGGACGGTTTCTCCTATTTTTTTAAGGTAAACCATCTACTTATATACATTCTGTTACCTCGTATTCACAGAAGTGACTGAGAATCCTTTTCGGATTTCTTGATCCGATCTCAAGTGCAGACTCTATGATTAAATTTGGGGGTGGATAACTGGCTAATTCAGCGTTTATGTAATTTCTACGATAATTATGCTATTATGATAATATATCTTAGAAAGTTTCTTTCTTATATAAACTACGTAATTTTTAATTATTAATCTTTGATTTTTAGTAAGGATTATTATAAATAATAGAATGTAATTTTAATATCATTTGTTATTTGACTAGAGATGAGAAAGTATTTTAAATATATTATCTTGCTATTTACTCCTAGATAAATAGCGTAGAGTTATGGAAATAACATGCATTCTTTAATAAAAGGGATATTTCTTATTTTGCCATGTTTTTTTTTTTAAATATTGTTCCTGGTATTTAAAAAAATAATGCTCTAAAATATATTTAAAATAAAAATCTAAATGGTATACAAATATATTTTATGACCGTTGTATTAGTATATTTTTCGTATTCTATTTTTATTTATTATCTTTGTTTTTGTTTTTAATTATTGACGCTCACGCTTGAAAACAAATATGCTTGAATTCAGTCTTTTCTTGAATCTGTAACTCCTGATATATCAAACATTATACTGTAGAGATTCTTACCCACAAACATGGATTTTATAATTTTATTATGGGTAAGAATCGAAACAATTATAACTTGTATTTAATACTTATTATTTATTTTATCATATTATATTATTATATTAACATAATATAATATTATGTTAATAAATTTTAATTTTTGAATTTTCAATTGTATATCTCCATTTTCTTTGCATTTTTATAAATTTAATTTATGCCTATGTGAAGCGTGAAGGATTTCTCTTCTATATTTCGTATTAAACAGTTAAGCCAGTAAAAATTTGAATGTTTTCATCCCCAAGGGAGGAACCTACTTTCCTTGTATTGGATCTTATATATATATATATCAGGGACACATCATGGACCCTCGCGTCGTTAGACGACGTATGAGGCTTCGGAAATTTCTTGCCGAACAATCACACAGACGATTTGTTTATAGTGATCAAATGCTTTTGTACACATAAGCTCACTTCCTCCATCAAATCGACATTACCTGTAGAGGTGCACCATCTGCCACGTGTCAGATGACACGAAATGTTCGCAGAGCAAACTGAAATGAAGTGCTTTGCTCAAGAACACAACGCAATCGTGAGTGCGATACCCTAAACACTAAACCATGCACTTCATATATATATATGATCGACCGCTAGCGACTAAAGCTTTTTTTTTCTCTCTGTGTTTATTTTATTGTGTTCCTTTCTGTTGAAGGGCGTATGCGCGAAACGTAAAAGACTTTCTCGCCTTCCCGAGCGTTAAAATATACCTGTTTGTTATTTACACATCTTTTGTTTTGTTTTTTGTAAATTCCAACTATATACATACACGCACGCACACACACACACACACACACTTATATATATATGTGTATATATATATATATATATATATATATATATATATATATAATATATATATATATATATATATATATATGCATATATATATATATGCGTGTGTATATATATATATATATGCATATATCATACATGTGTGTGTGTGTCTAGCTCTATATGTCTGCAGTATAATGAATAAATTTTACTCCTACGTACATGTTCCTTGACTCATTTCTACCCACGTTTCGCATTTAATGTTGCAGTCTTTGGAAAAATTCCCTTCGTACTCCACAGGTAATTAGTTTGTTTTAACTAAATTTGGTGGAATACGATCTCAGCTGCACAATCCAGTTATCTCAAGACTCAAAGTGCAGAGGAGACTAAGAAATTTAATAGCATATGTCAGCGCTTTTCATGTTGCAATCAAATTTTCCATTTCACAGATAGACCTTCAAATTGTGAAAAAATGAAAAAAGTTTAAAACCAGAGTGGGTCCTGCAGCGGTCTGCACTTAATGGAACATCCTCATCGTTTTTATGTCTTTCTAATGTTATTTACTAATTTCCTCCAAGGCGCCAAACGGGCAAAACCGTTAGCAGTCCAGCAAAAATATTTGGCAGCATTTTGTCCGTTTTTATGTTTTGAGTTCAAATACCGCTGAGGTCGACTTTGCCTTTCATCCTATCGGGGTCGATAAAGTAAATATCAGTTGAACACTGGGGTTGATATAATCGACTTACTTTACTCGCGCACTTGTAGCAATTGTAAATAAATATGAAACACATTTTCTTCGACAGAATCTATTTAATCCATATATATATATATGTATTTATGTACATATATATTATATATACATGCATATATATAAATATTTATATATGTATACATTCATTGCGTGTCAGAAATAGCGCCCAGGTTCTTGGAAGCCATCCTTTTGTTTGTTGTTTTGCAAGTTATTACTAACAGTTTTGAAAGTTACTAAATCTGAATCATTTAATATCCCAACACAAAACAAGAATTAGGAGTCAAAATTCTCAATTGTGAAGTCATACATATCTATCTATATATATATATATATATATATATATATATAAACAATTGCAGCGTGGAACGTGTTTAGAAGCCATTTCAGAAACACACAAAAACCGTTAAATTCCCTCCAACTTTTAAATTTAATTTGCCAAAACATTTTTGTAGCTTTGAGACCGCGACCTGTTCAGTGACAAAATTCCATGCAGCATTTGGTAAATTAGATTTAAATGTTGAAGTGAATCTAATGATTTTTGTGTGTTTCTTAAAAGGCTTATAAACACCTTCCACGCTGCAATTGCTTTCGTTCCAGCATACGATCTCAGATCAGATCACTTGCTATGCAAGTACATCTCCGTAGCATATATATATAAAGGGGGCGGAATGGGGCAAAATCAATAATTTCGGATTCTCATTATTTTCTCCCTACTTATTTCAAACTGTTACGACGCGAATATTGCATCATCATTTTCTAGTTTTGCTTCATCTTTGGGAGTAAAAATTAGTCAGAATAGTTTGAGACATTGTCAGATGGTATTTTTCAATAAAGGTTTCCTCAACTTTGACCTGGTTGTAATTGAGGTTGCTAATAAACACCTGGATAATTTTTGGCGTTTAACAGTCAAACTTCTTTTCACTGTTGGATTCTAAGCCATTTTTTCCCACACTAATGTCTAATTTGATCACTCTTAATTTTCAGAACATGATGCCTATAGTCAGGTAAAATGAGTAATAACTAATTGCAATTATTTGTTCTTTCTAACTTCATGGGGCAGTTAATGGAAAAGAGCTACTCCAGCAGATCGTTAAGATATTATAGAGATTATCTTCAGCTGAGTTTTTAGATTTGCTGGAATTTCGTTCATCTCATACCATATTGCTATTTCTCCATAATAGTCAATCAGTTTGACCCAGATATTTTAAATTTTTCTTGCATTTCTGACGATTCTATTGTCTAAAAATTGATATTGATGTGTATGAGTCTTTCCCCTAATATTCTGAGGAATTAAACCAGCAAATTTACCTATTTTGTCTTATTGATTTTGCCCTACGTAAATTTGTCTTTTATATGCTCAAAGTGAACGGAGAAAATTTTCTGAATTAGTGTTCTGATTATGGTATAGTATTTTTAATGCATTTCGAAAAGATCACTTGCTTAGATGATCTAGAACATTTGAAAAAAATATTTTTTCTTGAAGTCAAAAACACATTGTCTAAAACTAATTCTGCCCCACCCTACTGTAATAATAATAATATAATAATAATAATAATAATAATAATAATAATAATAATAATAATAATAATAATAATGATAATAATAATGAGGAGGAGGAGGAGGAGGAGGAGGCGAAGGATGATGATGATGATGATGATGATGATGATAATAATAATAATAATAAGAAGAAGAAGAAGAAGAAGAAGAAGAAAGAAGAAGAAGAAGAAGAAGAGAAGAAAAAGAAGAAGAAGAAGCAGAAATAGAAGAACAACAACAATAACAATATTAAGGTACAGGCACCATCCAGACGATGTAGTAAATGGCGAGGGCGTCACCATCCTTTGGAACATCCCAATACAGACAGAAAAATTGACTTCAGTCGACCAGACATTGTGATCAAGGACTACAACTGAGGAACTTGTCTGTTAATAGATACGTCTGTTCCACAAGATCAAAATGTCTGAAGAAAGGAATACGAAAAGCTTTCTCACTAAAAAGATCTGCAAACTGAGATCATAAAAATGTGGAAGCTTAGTACTACGATAATAACAATAGTAATTGGTGCATTGGGAATGATAAAGAAGGGAGCTGAGACGTATATTAAGCCACTCCCTGGTAACTCCAGTCTACGTGATGGGTACAGCCCATATACTACGGAAAGCACTATCCGTCTAAAATGGAATAAATGTGGTGATAATTTTAGCATGGATAGCAAATCGAAAGTGCCTTTGCTACTCTTGGCTTCCGGAGTATGCCCGGTACTAATGCAGCTGAAATATAATTATAATCCTTTCTACTAATGGCAGAAGGCCTGAATTTTTTTATGGAGGGCGACAGTCGTACACATCTACCACAGAACTCAAATGGCACTTAACTTATCGACCACGAAAAGATGAAAGGCAAAGTCGACCTCGGTGGAATTTGAACTTAGAACGTAGCGACAGACGAAATACCGCTAAGCATTTCGCCCGGCGTGCTAAAGATTCTGCCAGCTCACCGCCTTAATAATAATAATAATAATAATAATGATAATAATAATAATAATAATAATAATAATGATAATAATAATAATAATAATAATGATAATGATAATAATAATAATATAATAATAATAATAAATAATAATAATAATAATAATAATTAATAATAATAATAATAATAATAATAATAATAATTAAAAAAAAATTCTTTCTATTATAGACACAAGGCCTGAAATTATTTGATGGGGTAGCCAGTCGTTTACATGGACCCCAGTGCTTGACTGGTATTCACGTTGTCATCCTTGAAAGGCGAAGTCTTTCTCGGTGAAATTTGAACGGCGTGCTAAATATCTGCCAGCTCGCCACCCTAATAATAATGCTAATTATCCTTTGTGTTATACGCCAATGAAACCGGGAAGTCGACCCTTATGAGCCAGGTATGGCTCAAGAAGGAACAAACAACGTCGGACAGCAGCCATATTGATGTGGCGTTAAACATTATATCTCAGTACAGTTACTATTTCCGTCTCTTATAGAGATTGTCTAACTAGCTACATTGCTCAATGAAATATTACTATTAATTTTATGTTAGGCTGTTTATTTCTTCTTGGAAATGCAAAGAAATGTATAAAATATTTTTTTCTTAAATTAGAATGTGGCAACCGTCATATGGCGCAGCAACAATGATTCGCTCTCTTGTGAGTTAAAGACAGCTCAATGGCAATGTATACCTGTAGAGGTATGTGATAGTCTGTTGCCTTGGTGAAGCTTTTAAGATTATAAACTATTTAGAGCTGAAAGAAAATTGTCACGAGTATTACTGAGCATAATATAACGCCGCTGAAATGTGAAATATATGTTAGTTATCAGAGTGTACTGTCTTCCTTCCAATTTTAAATGAATATGTTTATTTATTTTAACTTTCTGTATATCTTGAAGTAACAAGTAAGTTCTTGAATTTCATATTAAATAAATTATTTTATTGTAACAAAATTAATGAGTAGATATCTAAATTAACTATACATATATGATATAATTAAATTGCTATAAATATTATTTTTTCTCTCCATTTCCTTCTCTCTTCGTTTTCTTTCCTCTCCGTTTTCTTTCCTCATTCCTTTCTGTTGAAGAGCGTTGGCTTGAAACGTCAAAGAATGTTCCACTTTTTCTGAGCGTTAAATATACTTCCCCTGTTGTTCCCTCACCTGTCTGTATCTGTTTTCCTTAGATTTGAACCATACTACTTATATTAGTTTAATACAACATGGTACAAATGTGTATTAGTCTACAAGTCTCATTTCAATCAAATTGGAAATAACAAGAAATATGCAATAAATGAAAAAGAAATTTTTATAAAGAGTAAATAGTAACGATGCGGTAACAACTTACATCATTTTGTGTCCTTTCAACTTCAATTTATTTTAAGGTCAGATACAAAAATCAATGGAATAGAAATTGCTTTGTTTTATACAAATAATGATATTTCTTTATTAGAAATTATTGCTTTGATACATTAGCCCCCCAAAAAAACATCTGTAGGGAGAGTTATTTCAAATAAATTTTGCGTTCCTATTTTTCACATATTTTCTCATAAAAATCCGTACAAAATAGTTTTAAGTTTAAGATTTTCCTGCTGCCAAATCTATATATTAATATAATTAGTTCATATAATTAGTAGAATGTGTCCATTTTACATTGTTTGTCTATCGGGAGGGAGAGATAAGACTAACCTTACTAGATTCATTTGCCTTGGTTACTTAATCTCAATACTCCATCGATTGAACTGCAAGGCAATTTTTGGCAGTTTCTTCGAGTTCGGAGATTATGAAGAAAAGCGACACGCCCTTAAATGGTGAAGTAAACTGATTCTTGTCGCAGCAAGGTGTTCCTTCCTCCTTCACTGAGTCGTTTCAAGGTGTGAGTCACTTCGCATGATCCGATCCCACTCTTTAGACTTGGAGCTTTGAAAAAAGTGGCCCATCGGTTTAAGACACCTGAGGTGACCGTGACCAGCTGGTCATAGGTTTTACATTGAAGCATCATTTTCCTAGATGAATGGTTTGCAGGGATGGAGAGCCCCATTACCCTGTAGTGTCAAAGAGTGCCAAAGAGGGCACCAGAATGCCTTGAGGTACTCCATACCTTGATTTGATGTCGATGTTGACTTCATTTTCCTGCTCTAAGGTTCTCTGAAGGCAATGAGGGTTTGTGTTTGAAGTTTCTTGCATAACATACCACTACGAGGTCTCAGAGTAAGCATGGGAACAATGGCAGCTGAGAAAAGATTCCACACTCCTCGAAACTCTAGAAATCCAAGGCACCAATACCGGGTACAGATTAAAACCACACCAAGGACCCAAAGCGATATGTGTGTGTTTATAACAATATATTTATATTCATTTATATATAAACATATACATACTCACGCAGACACACCACGCATACGTATATATATATATATGCATATATATGCGTCTGTGATAGTATGTATGTATAGGCACGAGCGTGGATGATTTCTCAACGATTTTCACGCGTGCTAGCACAATCCATGAGTAAACTTCTTAATGTTTAGCTCAATGGTAAGACCTTATACCATCTTTGGTTTTTAAAAGAAGCCAAAACTTTCACAGATTACATTGTGATCAACATAGTTTATTCTTTATTCTTTTACCTGTTTCAGTCATTTGACTGTGACCATGTGGGAGCACCACATCAGTTGAAGTGATCGATCCTAGGACATTCTTTGTAAACCTAGTACCTATTCTATTGGCCTCTTTTGCCGAATCGCAAGTTTCAGGGACGTAAACAGTATAGCGGTTGGCAAGCGATAGCGGGATACAAACACACACACATATACATACACATACACACACACACACGCACACACACACACACAACACACACCACATATATATATATATATATATATATATATATATATATATAATATATATATATATATGACGTGTTTCTTTCAGTTCCTGTCTACCAAATCCATTCTCAAGGCTTTGGTCGACCCGAGGCAATAGTAGATGACTCTTGCCCAAGGTGCCATGCAGTAGGACTGAACCCGGAATCATGTGGTTGGGAAGGAAGCTTCTTACCAAATAGCTACGCCTGCTCTCAAACTTATTAACTAAAGTTACGTAACTCAACTTCTTGTGTAGAAGAAGCGTCGCAACTGGATTTTGCATGAAAGATGGTACGAATGCAA